>NC_062968.1:13590584-13890584 GCF_023119035.1 Salvia hispanica
AGGGATGTCAAATTCTTGAGTTTCTTTTGGAAGACCCTTTGGGGAAGTCTTGGAACCAAGCTTCTTTTTTCTACTACCGCTCATCCCCAAACGGATGGACAAACGGAAGTAGTGAATAGGTCCTTAGGAACCCTCCTTCGTGCTCTAGTATTTGAGAATAATATGTCTTGGGAGGAGTGTCTACCTATTGCCGAATTTGCATACAATAGGACTTTTCATTCCACTACTAAATTGTCTCCATTTGAAGTTGTATATGGATTTAACCCCCTCACCCCGTTGGATTTGTCCGCGGTGGATTTGCCTTTGTCAATTATGCTTGATGTAGGGGGAGAGGAAAAGGCTAAGTTCGTGAAGGAGATGCATACTCAAGTGCAAGAGAGGATCCGAGAGAGGGGAGAGCAAGTAGCCCGCCACGTGAACAAGGGACGCAAGAAGGTGGTTTTTGAACCCGGCGATTGGGTGTGGGTACATCTTAGGAAGATTCGTTTCCCCGACAAGACCAAGGGCAAGCTAGCCCCTAGAGGAGATGGGCCTTTTCTTGTGTTGGAACGCGTCAACGACAACGCCTACGTGATCGACTTGCCCGGTGAGTATAATGTTAGTTGCACGTTCAACGTCACTGATTTGAGTCCGTTTGATGTTGTAGGGAGTTCGGATTTGAGGACAAATCCTTTCCAAGAAGGGGAGGATGATACGACCTCACGTGTTGGACCCATGACGAGAGCCATGACGAGGCGGCTTCGGGATGGACTCGCAACTTTCATTCAAAAGTCCAAGCGGGAGGAGCCTAGGAGGACGGATGAGCCAAAGTTGAGGATCGTGCTGAAGAACGAGGGCCGACCAGTTGGATTCAACTGGAAATCTTCCTATTGAGATGACATCCGAAAGCTATGAAACTACCACCATTGTCTTCGTCTTGGAAACAGCTTCGCGTGGGTATCTTGCACATCCCAATCGGAGTCCGAATGAGGGAGTTATGGCGGTTTTACGGAAGTCGCGCAGAGAAGGCCGGGAGCTTCGGGAAAAACGCCCGACCGGGCGTTTCGCTTGTGAAAATCGCCCGGGGACAGGGAAAACGCCCGGGCCGGGCATTTTGGCATGTGAAAAACGCCCGACCGGGCGATTATGCCGAATTTTTAGATTTTGTGGGCCAACCTTCTATTTTTGGACCCATAGTATAAATACCTCTTGATGTCATTTCTTTTCTTTAGGTTTTTGCTGAATTATATGCTTGAGAGATTTGTTCCTCTTGAAGAGGGTTTCCTATCCAATTCCTAGATTTAGGTTGCTTGGTTCATCAATTCTTAGTGAAGTATGGATCAAGTAGAGGTATGCTTCAAGGTTTGTGGTTTCCTTGAAGATCTAGCCATGGATGCATGTTAGTATGTTGTAAGTGTCTTAGCTTACCTCATCAATGACTATGTATCTCAATTTCCACCATATCCAATGTTATTTCCTTCTTTGTTTATCTTAGTTTCCTATTTCTTGTTGGGTTGCCATTATTGATACAATAGAAAATCTACTTCACAAAAATATTAGATCAATCACCTACAAATTGGGTAAATCCTTGGGAAATGGATCACAAAATACATGGATCCACATCAGTTCCTATTGTCATGACCGTGCCTTACTAAGGATAGCATTGCTCGGTGAATCGTAACTAGGGGAGGGAAAAAAGAAGACGGGATAGAAAGGGGATGGAAGAATTAACAATAAGACACTCAAATACGTTTTAATAAGATAAAGAAGGTTCACAAGGCAACGAAAGATCATGAAGATCAAAAAAAGTGTTTATCACAAGTCACTCATTGCTAATCATTTTCCTTACGATCCATCTAATACAAAATACTACAATAGTGCACAGCGGAAGGTGTTGCAAACGCATGGCCATATGTGTGAAGACATATGCCACAAAAAAAATCCTATAAAAGAGATGAGACGACCACCAACTCCACACAGCCATCATTTCATCACAGCTCAACCTGCACATTTAGAAATACATGCAGGGCTGAGTACGGGGTACTCAGTGAACACAGTGCGGAAAGTTACACATAAGAAAAAGTTATTATCATGCCATCACAGTAACACACGGGGGTGTTTCTTAAAGGCCCGAGCTTACTAAGTTCATTTTCATAAAGTTCGTCTGATTAGACTAAGTTCATTCCAACAATCTGCCATATCTGATGGTTCATTGTGTGTCGGGAAGGTGGCCACCTTCCACGATCACATTGACCGGCCAACCCTTACGATGACTCACGGTCCATTCCTTTGTGTACACTAACTCGAATAGGATCTTGGTCCTATTGGAGCCGAATTCGATTCATTCATTCATTCATTCATTTGGCATCGCCAAACAGATAGGCATCATAAAATAAACAATTTATGGCATGATAACATTTTTAAAAAAAGGTAAGTGCGATTTTATCAAGCAAAAATCATTTCATATATTTGATAATTTTATCCACACTTAATGTGTTGGATATAAAGCCCACCTTGATGCTTCCCAATAAAGTACCACTTATCTACACAAGCTCGACTTCGAAAACATACTCCTTGTACACGCCCTTCTTGAAAGAGTTATTCATTCAGTTATTCTTATAAACATACATAAGGTGCATGACATGCAATGATCCTATATGGAAATGAATCCTACGTTCTTATCTTGATCAAACTACTTCAATTCTTTGTGATAATTAAACTTGTGGATTTAGTTTCTCGATCCAGTACTTTAGTGCTTACTTCAATTTCAAGGTTTAGTTACTTGAAATTAATTAATCTGGGGATTTATTAAATTTATAGATTAATTAAGAAGTAGTTATTTTCTTACTTTCATCCATTAATTTGTGCGAGTCCAAAATGACCCCTAACTTTACTTCACAAAAAAAAAAATCATATTTTGAAATCAAGAGGGCTCTTTCTTCTTCATCCACTCTCCTCACGTCGATCACACATTCCTCTCTGTCCATCTTTCTGATATCAGTTCTCCTCCACGGCTCACCGGCGAGCTCATCGCCGTCGTCGTCCTCCAGTTTAGTCCTTCTTTCTTCTTCCCCCTTTCTTTTCTTTTCTTCCTCTTTCCCTTTTACACAAATACATTTACACACGCATATACACATACACATGCTCCCCCCCCCCTACTCCTTTCCTCTTCAAAATATGTCTAGCAACGTGCTCAGCCGCCGTTACAGGTGTGGGGCAGCGGAGTTATTCCGGATTCGCCGTTGCAGCTACCGGAGCTTCGTCGGCAACTGGTGTGTCAAGTGGACAGCGGCATCGTCGGAAGGGCAGTAGCCATTGGGCAGGGGCTGTGCCGGAGCAGCAGCACATGCTCCTCCTAGATGAGGCAGCAGCACGTCAGCACCGAGAGTAGCGGCTTCGTCGCTTGGCAGTAGCTAAGTAGCTTCGAGCAGTCCCCGGTTAAGGCAGCGGCGTGGGTATTGTGTTGGCGAGGGCAGCAGGTGCGCGGGGCACCGAGAGCAGCCCCTCCTCCGAGGATTTAAACCTCCAAAATGCTAAGTTCTTGTTTATATTTCATGCTCGTTTATGAATATTACACTTATTGTTATTGCAAGGCTATACTACTTGAATATTGAAGAAACGGATGGTAAAAAGAATACGTTTTTGTCAACTTGATTAAGAAATCTAGCATAAAGATTATTTGGATATAAGTAGCTTGGAATTGCTAAATTCATGACACGAGAGCTATTGTAGAAAAAGATTATGGTGGGATTAGCACTATCAAGAAGCTATGTTTGAGCATTCTAAGTTCTTTTGCACATGCTTGGCTAGTGACATGAAATGCTAGGAATGAACTTGGTTTGAAGATGATTACGTGGAGTGATCGTTGGGATTTAAAGAAGTAATAATTTGAAAATGATCATACTTGGGTTTTCTCTAATTGAGCATTCTTTAAATCATGTTCATGCTTGTTCTAAGAATATGAAAAAAAAACTATGAGTAAGGTTTAATGTGGAAGAGTTTACCTTGAGCAAAGAAGTTGAAGAAAGGTAGTGTGTGTAAGAAATTTGACTCCTCTTTCTCAAGCACTTACTTGCATCCTCATTTTGAGAAAAATTGAATAGGGATTTTGTGGAGGAACAAAAGAATTAAGGGTAGAGATGAAGTGGTATTTATAGTGGAAAATGGTACATGGAAAAACATGGTCAAATTCCTAATTCATGGAAGCAAACTATTACACAAGAGATAATGACTTTTTGCTAAAAGGGGTAAGTTGGCAAATCAATCATTCTTAATACCATAAATGGCAAGAATATTACATCTTATCTCTTAAAAAGACGTGAGCCGTCATTTGGAAAACGCGAGCCGTCGTTTGATAAGCGTGCTTGATGTGATGTGATTTCGTCGATCGTCTCGTCTTGATTTAACATGCTTCTTATCCTTTCGTGTAGCCATCGGGGTTCAAGGCGTGACTATTGAGCAAGATCCGGAGAGCATGTAGAGTATTTTTATTTTTACTCTAATGTTGAACTCGATGTAGAACTTTTATTTGAAGCTCGGTCTTTAAATACGGACTATAAGGATATTAAATATTGTAATAACACTATTTTCATTCATCACTCAAAATATACTTCACAACGTTTGATCATACTGAGAATAAAAGAGGTTAGGCGCGAAACTAATATATATTAATTATAGGTTAGTTTCCAAAATTCTTAGGAATAAAAAGGGCGGGTGTTACATTCCTTCCCCGTTACAAAAATTTCGTCCAGAAATTTGTAAGGGTCTATTCGAACAGCTCTGGAAATTTCTCTTTCATTCTGTTTTCAAATTCTCATGAAGCTTCTTCGTATCCATGATGCCTCCACAATACCTTCATTGGAGTGATAGATTTGTTCCTTATTGTTGTATTTTTGTCTAAGATTGCTTCGGGCTTCTCCCTGTAACTCGAGTCCAGTTTAAAACATGGTAAAAAAAATTGTGGACATTTCCACAACTTGGTGGCATCGCCAAACAATATGCCACAGTCCAATTTCTTTCACCATTTAGTAGAGTCCAATTAAACGAGATCTAAGCTTTTTTTTTCACACAAAAAGTGTTATCCCTTCTGAAGGACCTTCAAGCAAACCTTTTCTCCTACATGAACTACAAGTCGGTCTGATGAGCATCTGCGTATGACTTTTGTCTGTTTTGTGTTTGTTTGATCCTTCATTTTGTTTGTCGCATGATTTGGACATCTCGTTGACCATCTTTCTTCCACCAACATCGCCTCAATATAGTTGTGATTTGCACGTTCTCTCGTATAACACTATGTAAGGTGCCATATTAATGGTCATCTCGTAACTATTGTTGTAGGAAAAAATTCTATAAATAATAGGATTGCATCAACTTCCACCTCGATCGAGCACGACAGCTCGATGCGTATATTCAAGAGCCTAAAACGTTGTCTCCGATTGTCCGCCAGATTGTGGATGGAGCGCAGTGCCGAAGTTTATTTCATACCCAGTTCTTCTTGTAGGTTTCTCCAAAATTTCAAAGTGAACTTCACATCTTGATCTAACATGATTGAGGTCGGGATACCATGTAGGTGCGCAGTTTCTCGCACATAAAGCTAAGACAACTTCTAGGACCTATAAGTGATTGGAATCGGCAGGAAATGGGCACTCTTGGTGAATCGATCCACGACCACCCAGATGGCAGTCTTTCCTTGCTTAGTCTTTGGTAACTCATCTCAAAATCTATGGTTAAATGTTCCCACCTTCATTCAGAATTTTTTTTTATTATTATATTTTATTTATTATCTATATATTTTTTTTAAAGGTTGTTGTTTCCCGTAAGGTTGTTGATGCAGTGCTTTAACTAGTTGGCAAGCCAAACACCTCTTCACAAATGATACTATACATCTTTTCATGCCGTCCCACTAAAATTCCGCCTTAGGTCTTGATATAACTTCGTACTCCCAGGGTGTGCGGTGTAGGGCGTGTCATGAGCCTCACTCACAATCTTGTCTCTCAGCTTCTTATCCTTGGATGCACACAACCTCCCTCCAAAAGTGAGGGCGTTATCTGCCTCCTCGGGGTAGTTTTCACATCCATTGGTCCTCACCTTTACTCGTCTCCTTTCCAAGCCTTCGTCCTGCCTTTGCGCAATGATAATACGATCTCTCAATTATGGATCCACCACTAGAGTAGCTATCCTTGTTTCTACCGTTTATGGGGCGCTCAACATTTCTAAGTTGAGCTTGGTGAATTCTCGTAGGAGTTTCTCCTCATGGGTGAACATGGCTGCCAAGTGTTGCGTTGTTCGGCTTAGAGCTTCGGCCACTACATTGGCCTTACCGAGATGATAGTTGATGCCACAATCGTAATCTTTCACTAGTTCCAATCATCTCCTCTCTCTCATGTTCAAGTCCTTTTGTTCAAAGAAATATTTAAGGCTTTTGTGGTCTGTAAGTGGTCTGTAAAGATTTCACACCGAACTCCGTAGAGGTGGTGCCTCCAAATTTTTAGGTCGTGCACTACTGCGACTAACTCCAAACCATGTGTAGGATAGTTAAGCTCGTGCGGTTTGAGTTGTTGTGATGCATATGCTATTACTATTTCATTCTGCATGAAAATGCAGCCTAGTCCATTTTTTTCAACGCATCGGTGTAAACTATATAGCTTATCTCCAGTCTTAGGACAACTAAAAGAAAAGAAAAAAATGTAGCGACGTGGTCAGCTTCTTCTTCAGTTAATGAAAACTCTCTTCAAAGTTTGAGGTCCACGAAATTTTGGTGCGCTTTTTAAGTTGTTACGTCATCTCTCTTGAAATCTTGTAGAATCCTTCAATGGATCCTCTATAGTCCTTCAAGTCCTAAAATAGCTTCGTATTTCATTGAGTGTTGTAGGGGGTTCTAAACTCTGCATGATCTCTAGTTTTGTTGGATTCATTTGAATTCCTTCGACAGTCAAAACATGGCAGAGGAAGTTCAACTCGTTGATCAAGAATTCACACTTGCTAAAAAAAATTGACATACAACTTGTAAATCTTAGTGTTCTGAAGGTGATCGGTATATTTTCTTTACGTTTCTTCTTGTTCATTGTATAGATTAGTACGGCGTCTATGAATACTAATACACATTTATTGAGTTATGGGTGTTTTACATAGTTCATGAGATCCACGAATACTGCGGATGAAAATTGTTGAGCCGAACGTCATTACAATGAACTTACGGTGGCTATACCGGGTTCAAAAAGTCATCCTTGGGATATAATCTTGTCGAATATTCAGTTGGTGGTAGCCGGACTTTAAATCCATCTTTGAAAAGACACTAGTTCCTCGAAGTTGATCGAACAGGTCATCAGTTCTTGGCAACGGGTATTTGTTCTTTAAGGTCGACTTGTTCAACTCTCTATAGTCAAGACACATTATTAGTAACCCATCTTTTGTCTTCACAATAAGTACTGGTGCTCCACATGGCGAGACGCTCGGTCTGATAAAACCTAGATTCATAAGTTCTTGAAGTTGTAGCTTTAGTTCCTCCAGTTAATTGGGAGCCATTCGATACGAAGTTGTGGACACTAGAGTGGATCCGGATTCAAGATCAATGGTGAACTCCAAAGACTAATCTAGGTCTAAGCCAAGTAGATTGGCGAGAAACACATCTGGAAACATACACCCCACTTCTTTATCTTACATTTTTTTCCCCACTTCGCGTTTGGGTAAACAGGGTAGACCGAGTAAACTTATCTGCACGACTGTCGCTGTTGTAGAGCGGTTACTATGGATTTTTGCTTATCCCTGGCGATTCCATGTGAACGTGTTGGTTTTTTTTCTTGGGATTTGGAAAGAAATTGGTCGTGGTTGCATAATATAGTAGCATAGTTCTCGGTTAGTCAAATCAAACTCAGGATCATGTTCGTGTTCCACATTCACATAACACTCATGTTGTTGGTCATGATCTTAAGCTCTCCCATAAGACTTCTACATTCGAGCAAACACGTCTAATTTCTACGATTCCTCTCATTGGCAACGACATTCTAATTCTATGTTTAGCTTGCTTTATTTGGATGTCTAAAGTTTCTACGCAGGGTGCTGATACGAAAAAGTGGAAAGCAACCGTACAAAAACAGAGAATAATAGATATACCGAGAAGTGTGGTCATTCTTGCTAGATTCCCTTTGCCCCTTTTTGCTTCTTTTGTCTCATAGCATAGGCGTGAGCCTTTAAGTGTAGTCTTGGTCACCGGGGTTGTTGTTGCGGCGACATTTAAGGTAGCCATGGGGGAGGCTGCTAAGGTTGCATCTCCATTACTTGCAGTTGTGAGCATTGGGCGGTTGTTTCGACCTTGTTGATTTCTCCCATTTGAACTTCAATTCGACATTATTTACATTCACGTATCGACCAATCATCTACTTATGCTTGTTAGGATCTACGAGATGTAAGGATCTACAAGGACTTTTACATCTATTTCTTGAAAGCGTACTATCTATGTATATAACGTACTTTCGCTCTTCTAGAGGGTCATCGCAATATATAAAACTTGTCCTACTTATGTCGATCTTCTGGTCGGTGCATAACATTTGTGTATTTCCACCTAAGGGCACTTCCTTCTTTTGTGAATCTTAAAAGATTTAAAGCATTGTCCTTTTTTCATGCCTCATGTAGGAATCTCAGGGATTTACCAGTCTTAACTTGGACAAAGTGAGTAGATACTGAAAGGGAATTGGAATTTTGAAATAATTCCAAGGTCCTCTAGAAGGATAAAACGACTGTCACTAGTCTGATCAAGCGATCATGGATTTTCGTAACAACCTCTTACATATAGCTTGCAACAGCTAATTTTCAAAAAAATAGAGTAATAACTAGGTTCAATTGGGCTCATCACACCCACTCAACAGAGGCATATAATTTCACAAGGTCTAAGCTATATCCATAGAGCTTAATAGAAAATTCTTCTAGGAGATTGGTAGATGGAATAAGTTATGAAAGCAGGATATGAGTGAACCGAATCTAAATTCTCATAGTTGACTGTCAATTCAGTTGACCAAATAGGTTTGAAAGAGTTGACAGAACATTGGATGATGTAATCTATCCGAGTAAGTCCCGACATACCAAATTAATGGAGGAATTAAAAAAAATACGATTGTTGAGAAGTTGAATTGATATCGATTCATCACATCATAATCATGAAAAAGAATTTGATGGATTTCCAAGTCTTTCATAGGTAATACAAGCAACCCTCTTAGGGAGAAAGTAAAATTTAAGATTTAACTTGGAGTTCAGGAAAATTTAACGACACGTGAAAGAGTCTTGTGGCAAAGGTAAATCCTAAATTTGTAAGAAAAGAATTTACAAATCATATATTGAGAAAGAGAACGGCCAACGAGATATTCAAGGGCAATATGCTATTCTTGAAAGTTAATTGCCTTAGAGGCATAATTGTTTCAGAGATGAGATTTGTTGGTAGAACTCATGAAGCCACTACTCTTACAAAGGACGAGTCAAAGAATATTGACTTCAATCAATGACTTTTAAAAAGATGAGGGCAAGACCCAAACTTACGCGTAAGGAAAATGAACCACCACTTGGTGCAGAAAGAAAGGAACAAAATGGTACACCAATCTCGAAATATGAATCAATCAATTTCTTTATCAGAAAGAGGAAAAAAATTTGGGGCTCCAAGTAAGTACTGGTGGTTAAAATCGCCATTGTGATCCATAAGACGGTACTCCACATTCGTCTTCTTGTAAGTGGGATAAGAGAAAACTAGGTAAATCCTAGGTTCCTAATAGAGATCATTTTATAGTCGTGTCTGGTAACTTTTGTTGATGAACATATCTTCATAGTAGTCTTGGTACAACACAACAGTCATTCCCGTGAAAATTTAGAAGTCGAAACATATAAGAGATCTTTAGGATATTACGATGTTGTTATTATTAACTCACAAAATCCAAGGATTTTCATATAGCTTCTCCTCGTCGGTCTATATTTGTCGAGTATATAGACTCACCTCATTCGGATGACGTTCGTGCTGATGATTTTTATTTATTTATTTTTTTAACGACTTCTTACATCACTCTTAGAAAAGTTGGCGCGATAGACCTGCCTCAAACTCATTTCTTGTCTGTCATTGTTCGGCAATCGGTTTCTCATGACATTGTACGTATAACTAGGATTCTAAGAGGACTCAGGTCTAAAACAACTTTAGCTCAGTATCGGCACCTTGTCGGGCCTGGATTTATGATAATTTTTCTCATAATTTTTTTGTCACGGTCAAGCATTAGGAAGGAAAAATTTAGCAAACAACGGGTATTAGTTGGTTTCATTCACTCTTGAGAATTAAGACAGTAGTCGACTCAAATGTCCTCAAGGTTTAGAACACTTGATCAATAAGACTAGTCCATGTTATTAAGCAATAACAACATTTTCTTTAATCTTGTTTGTTTCTTCTGTATACCGAATGACTCATTGTTACGTCATTCTCTTTGTTTCCATTGCTCAGGAAAGCGAATCATACATATCATTCTAAGTTCAAACTAGGTTCAAAAGGGACAATTCATCTTAAAGCATTTTATGTTCTTCGATGATAAAATCCTAAAGACCAACTTAAAGAGTTATTCATTTCCTTCAACCTCTTAAGCTTATCACATAAAAAATCACACTTTCAACTTTTGCTTCAAAAAAGTAAGTTACCTTTTTTTAGTGGAGTGTGATGAACTGGTGCTGAGCTTTGGTTGAGTCGACACATAGTCAAGTGAAACAAGTCAAGACCATTTAAGAAGAAAGACTCTCGGGTTCAGAGCGGAAATGAAACCTAGGCTCTGTCACGACCGCGCCTTACTAAGGATAGCATTGCTCGGTGAATCGTAACTAGGGGAGGGGATAGAAAGGGGATGAAAGAATTAACAATAAGACACTCAAATACGTTTTAATAAGATAAAGAAGGTTCACAAGGCAACGAAAGATCATGAAGATCAAAAAAAGTGTTTATCACAAGTCACTCATTGCTAATCATTTTCCTTACGATCCATCTAATACAAAATACTACAATAGTGCACAACGGAAGGTGTTGCAAACGCATGGCCATATGTGTGAAGACATATGCCACAAAAAAAATCCTATAAAAGAGATGAGACGACCACCAACTCCACACAGCCATCATTTCATCACAGCTCAACCTGCACATTTAGAAATACATGCAGGGCTGAGTACGGGGTACTCAGTGAACACAGTGCGGAAAGTTACACATAAGAAAAAGTTATTATCATGCCATCACAGTAACACACGGGGGTTTTTCTTAAAGGCCCGAGCTTACTAAGTTCATTTTCATAAAGTTCGTCTGATCAGACTAAGTTAATTCCAACAATCTTCCATATCTGATGGTTCATTGTGTGTCGGGAAGGTGGCCACCTTCCACGATCACATTGACCGGCCAACCCTTACGATGACTCACGGTCCATTCCTTTGTGTACACTAACTCGAATAGGATCTTGGTCCTATTGGAGCCGAATTCGATTCATTCATTCATTTGGCATCGCCAAACAGATAGGCATCATAAAATAAACAATTTATGGCATGATAACATTTTTAAAAAAAGGTAAGTGTGATTTTATCAAGCAAAAATCATTTCATATATTTGATAATTTTATCCACACTTAATGTGTTGGATATAAAGCCCACCTCGATGCTTCCCAATAAAGTACCACTTATCTACACAAGCTCGACTTCGAAAACAAACTCCTTGTACACGCCCTTCTTGAAAGAGGTATTCATTCAGTTAGTCTTATAAACATACATAAGGTGCATGACATGCAATGATCCTATATGGAAATGAATCCTACGTTCTTATCTTGATCAACCTACTTCAATTCTTTGTGATAATTAAACTTGTGGATTTAGTTTCTCGATCCAGTACTTTAGTGCTTACTTCAATTTCAAGGTTTAGTTACTTGAAATTAATTAATCTGGGGATTTATTAAATTTATAGATTAATTAAGAAGTAGTTATTTTCTTACTTTCATCCATTAATTTGTGCGAGTCCAAAATGACCCCTAACTTTACTTCACAAAAAAAAAAATCATATTTTGAAATCAAGAGGGCTCTTTCTTCTTCATCCACTCTCCTCACGTCGATCACACATTCCTCTCTGTCCATCTTTCTGATATCCGTTCTCCTCCACGGCTCACCGGCGAGCTCATCGCCGTCGTCGTCCTCCAGTTTAGTCCTTCTTTCTTCTTCCCCCTTTCTTTTCTTTTCTTCCTCTTTCCCTTTTACACAAATACATTTACACACGCATATACACATACACATGCTCCCCCCCCCCTACTCCTTTCCTCTTCAAAATATGTCTAGCAACGTGCTCAGCCGCCGTTACAGGTGTGGGGCAGCGGAGTTATTCCGGATTCGCCGTTGCAGCTACCGGAGCTTCGTCGGCAACTGGTGTGTCAAGTGGACAGCGGCAACGTCGGAAGGGCAGTAGCCATTGGGCAGGGGCTATGCCGGAGCAGCAGCACATGCTCCTCCTAGATGAGGCAGCAGCACGTCAGCACCGAGAGTAGCGGCTTCGTCGCTTGGCAGTAGCTAAGTAGCTTCGAGCAGTCCCCGGTTAAGGCAGCGGCGTGTGTATTGTGTTGGCGAGGGCAGCAGGTGCGCGGGGCACCGACAGCAGCCCCTCCTCCGAGGATTTAAACCTCCAAAATGCTAAGTTCTTGTTTATATTTCATGCTCGTTTATGAATATTACACTTATTGTTATTGCAAGGCTATACTACTTGAATATTGAAGAAACGGATGGTAAAAAGATTACGTTTTTGTCAACTTGATTAAGAAATCTAGCATAAAGATTATTTGGATATAAGTAGCTTGGAATTGCTAAATTCATGACACGAGAGCTATTGTAGGAAAAGTTTATGGTGGGATTAGCACTATCAAGAAGCTATGTTTGAGCATTCTAAGTTCTTTTGCACATGCTTGGCTAGTGACATGTAATGCTAGGAATGAACTTGGTTTGAAGATGATTACGTGGAGTGCTCGTTGGGATTAAAAGAAGTAATAATTTGAAAATGATCATACTTGGGTTTTCTCTAATTGAGCATTCTTTAAATCATGTTCATGCTTGTTCTAAGAATATGAAAAAAAAACTATGAGTAAGGTTTAATGTGGAAGAGTTTACCTTGAGCAAAGAAGTTGAAGAAAGGTAGTGTGTGTAAGAAATTTCACTCCTCTTCCTCAAGCACTTACTTGCATCCTCATTTTGAGAAAAATTGAATAGGGATTTTGTGGAGGAACAAAAGAATTAAGGGTAGAGATTAAGTGGTATTTATAGTGGAAAAGGGTACATGGAAAAACATGGTCAAATTCCTAATTCATGGAAGCAAACTATTACACAAGAGATAATGACTTTTTGATATAAGGGGTAAGTTGGCAAATCAATCATTCTTAATACCATAAATGGCAAGAATATTACATCTTGTCGCTTAAAAAGACGTGAGCCGTCATTTGGAAAACGCGAGCCGTCGTTTGATAAGCGTGCTTGATGTGATGTGATTTCGTCGATTGCCTCGTCTTGATTTAACATGCTTCTTATCCTTTCGTGTAGCCATCGGGGTTCAAGGCGTGACTATTGAGCAAGATCCGGAGAGAATGTAGAGTATTTTTATTTTTACTCTAATGTTGAACTTGATGTAGAACTTTTATTTGAAGCTCGGTCTTTAAATACGGACTATTAGGATATTAAATATTGTAATAACACTATTTTCATTCATCACTCAAAATATACTTCACAACGTTTGATCATACTGAGAAGTAAAAGAGGTTAGGCGCGAAACGAATATATATTAATTATAGGTTAGTTTTCAAAATTCTTAGGAATAAAAAGGGCGGGTGTTACACCTATATTTATAATTGAATCATATAGGATTGTTGAGTATTTTGGTACATCTTTTTTATTCTTTTTAAAAACTCATGATACTAGTATAAAATTCGATTAAAAATATAGGAATTCTATTTATAAGTAAAACTACTAATTAATAATAACTATTATGACCATCATTCCTCAAATAAAAGGATTAGGTATAAATAATTTAAATTAAACTATAGTAACACCAAGTCTAGTTCCTCTGAAATTGTTAATCTTACAATAAAAAAGAACATATTAATTATTAAAGAAATCTATTTCCAATCACAAAGTATGTCAGAATTGAAAATAGTACACCCTACATCTCAACTAAGTTGAGTCGTATTCTTTTTGAGATATATACCCTCTATCTCGCTTTAGGAGTCCCAGTTGAGTCCGGCACATATTTTAATAAAAAAGTGTTTGAGTGTGTAATAAATAAATATTGTAGTGGATGTTGGGACTCACTTTTAATTGAGTGTCCAATAAATAAATATTGTAGTGGATGTTGGGACCCACTTTTAACACTTTTTTATTGGTTGTAGTGGATGTTGGGATCCACTTTTAACACTTTGTAGGTATTTTTTTATTAATTTATCTCAACCAGGACTCCTAAAGCGGGACGTCCAAAATTGATCAATCGGGACCCCTAAGCGGGACGGAGGGAGTACAAATTAAGTTGAAAATAGCAGTCAATCACTTAAGCTGGGAAAAATGAAATATTTTAAAAAAATGTGAATATTAAAAAAAATTAACTATAATTTTTGCATTTAAATTCACTAATAATTAAAGTCAATAATGCATAATAAAATATTCTTATATGCAAACGCCTTTTTGAGTGGTTTGCTGTTTCATAGAATAAAAAAAGTGTTTAAGCATAGCACGCCCTATTGTGCTATTAACCACAACAGGGGATCCTCTCCTGTATCAATTGATTGGAGTCTCTTTCTTGGAAGACGGGGAAGCTTCGCTCTTTATTCTTCATCTTCACTCTTTGGTATGGGTGAGTTCTAGTCTAGATCGTAAAAGTGATACTTACTCCGTCTAAAAAGAGTATGGAGATTTGGTTCGGTACGAGTTTTAATGCACAAATGTTAAAGTAAAAGAGTGATTAAACTAAAAAGTTTAAAAATAATTGTTAGTAGAGAATGGATCTCAACTTATTTGAGAGAATTGAGTTTTCAAAATTATAAAATTCATACTTTTTAGGAACAGATTAAAAAAGAAAGAGTTCATATTCTCCAGGGAACCGGGGAGTATATAAGATTTGAAAAATGTTTTTGTGTCCTAACTCCTCCTTATTTATACTCATGGGTAGGAAATATAACAAAATAAAGTAATTCATGTATGGATTCATACAATTACACTAATTGAATGGATTCATACCTTCTCGGGTAGTCTTCTCGGGAGTTCGCCTAGCTAGATCCAATTGGGTGGTTTCCAAAAATCAATTCCTACCCAGTCGGGTAGGACTGGCCAACCAAGTGAGCTTAATTTAATAACTTGACTTGCATCATGTCTAGTTAAATATCTGGACATGCCTTTATTCCCCCTGAACGGGTGAAATTTCATGCCCAACTCCTAGCTGGTCAAGTAAGAGTCTTTGATTTCGAGCTTGTATCATTTGGAGGTCTATTCTTCCTCCTTTTAACGCCTTTTCACCTATTTTCTCCTATAAATTAAATAAAGTTTGTTACCCCTCTGTCCACCATTAGGAGTCTCAGTCACTTTTACACGCTTATTTTATAAAAATAATACTCCATCCGTCCATAAAAAATAGAGCAATTGGTTATGACACGGGTTTTTATGTAGAATTGATAAAGTAAGAAAGAAGAAGAAAAAGTAAATGAGAAGTAGTGTTAGTAGAATGATGTATAGGGTCATTATTTGTTGAAAATTTTCCATAAATGAATGTGCTCTATTTATTGTGGACGGCCAAAAATAGTAAATGTGCTCTACTTTTTGTGTACGGAGAGAGTAATAAATAGTTAAAGTGGACAAATGGTAAATTAAGAGAGAGAATAATGTCAAGAAGACTCTTCTCAACATTATTTTCTCTCTTACTTTATTTACCATTTCTCCACTTGAACTATTTATTACTTCCTCCGTCCCGACTAAGATGACACATTGCTTAGTCGGCACGGGATTTTAGGAATTATTGGTTAAAGTGTTTAATTGGAGAGAGAAAAGGTGGGTGTAAGTATTAAAGTAGAGAGATAAAGAAAGATGGATATTTTAATAGGAGTGAGAAAAAGTGGTTGAGTGTATTAATTGGAGAGAGAAAATTTCTAAAAAAGGAAATGTGTCATCTTAGTATGGGACAAACTAAAAAGAAAAATGTGTCATCTTAAGCGGGACGAATGAAGTATCATTTTTATAAAACAAGTGCGCAAAAGTGACCGAGAGTCCCAATAATGGACGAAGGGAGTAGAATACCACATTTATAAAATTGACTTGAATCTAACAATCAAATTGTAAAACTTAATAACAAGCATACTAATCAATTTTAATCATCTACTTTTACCTAGGGATGTCAATCGGGCCAGCCCACCGGGTTTCGGGCCAACCCTATTCGGGTTGCGGGTTAATCGGGTGCGGGTTAATCGGGCTGTGATTTTTTCGGGTTATAAAAGTTCAACCCTAACCCTAAAAGCTCGGGGTTCGGGCTAGCCCAGCGGGCTAATCGGGTTGCTACCGATAAAATTATAGCGCGTTCAATCCAATAAATAATGGTGAAAATTAGTTACATTTATAAAATGTAAAATATTTAATTATGATAAATTTGAGATATATGCTTAAACTCAAATATAAACATGATCAAATACTAATATTTTATATTTATGGCAAATAAAACATAAACATCAAAGAAAGTTTAAAGCATGTTTTAGAAATTTAAATATATTTTTCAGTGAATTTGAAGTTTCTAATTTGTATATCCATTATTATGTTAATATATAATTTATATATTTAATATATAAAATTGAAAGTTATTTTTTTAGTAATCTATATTATAAAATAATCAATGAAGAATCGAATTAGAGTCAAACAAATAGCATGATAGAATTTTTATCGGGTTTTCGGGCCAGCCCATCGGGTTTTCGGGTCTGGCCCTAACGGGTTGCGGGTTAATCGAGTGCGGGCTAATCGGGCTATAATTTTATCGGGCTAGAAATTTTCAGCCCTAACCCTGTAAATTTGGCGGGCTATTCGGGTCGGCCCACGAGTTGCGGGCTACATTGACATCCCTACTTTTACCTATACGTGGTTTCCAGATCAACTATAAATAATGAATTTATTTGACTGAACTTGTGGTCTGATGTGTGATTTATTCACCCCAAATTTGAGAAAAATAATTTTTAAAGCGATGATTATTAAGAGCATCGACAGTCGGCGGTCGTCCATTAGTGCCAGCGGCACGCCCCGCCGCTGTGCAGCCTTACGTGGCGTCTTGCGATTTGCCAACGGCATCGCTGTTGGCAAATTTAATTTTTTATTTTTTATTTTTAAAAAAAATAAATTAATTAAAAAAAACGTTTTTAGATAAAAAAAATATTTTCCCACTTCCTAATAAATTATATCCGTTTTCTACACACTTTTAATTTATTTTTAAATTTGTTCCCCAAAATTCACCTTTTTCATCCATAAATACTCCCACTTCAACACAAAAAAATTCCCACCAAACTATACAATTCTCATATATTCTCTCATCTAAATTCTCTCATCAATTCTCTCATCTATTCTCATCTATTCTCTCATCTAAATTCCCACCACACTACACAATGTTCGGCTCCCGCGGTTGGAACCACGATTGGTTCGGCTCCGAGCCATTCCCTAGTCTGAAAACGCAATTTTCGGCCCCTCCTCAAACCAAAGGTTCTCAAGTTCCGGGTGACTACCGGCCTTATGCGGTCGACGACCAAGATGCCCTCGATGGGCGATACGGGTGAACCCGGATCGGGAGGGAGCGGCAACTCTGCTCCTACTCCTCCTACTCGTGGTATCCGCACCCCGTACACTCTGGATGAGATGATGCAGATGTTCAAAGCCTACTTGGCAGTCTCCGAAGATCCGGACGTTGGCACGAACCAAAGCGGGGAAGCGTTTTGGTGGCGCGTCACTCGTCTGTACAATGAAGCCGACCGAGGGGAACCATCTATCGCAATGATAGTATAGTGCGCAATTCCATCTACAGAGCCAACGGCGCAATCGGTAAGTTCCAGGGGTATTACCTCCAGGAATAGCGGTCGGCGGGTAGCGGCAAGAGCGAGCTCGACATCATCAGTGCTGCCTGGGCGACCTACCAATCCTTGAACTTGAAATCGTTCAAGTACCTCATCTTATGGCAGGAGGCGTACAATCATGAGAAGTATAGGGGTGGCGTAGTAGCATCCTCCTCCAGCTCCTCCAGTAAACGGTCGAGGTCGGTAGCCCTATCCGACGGTGCCTCCAGTGAAGTGGCTACCCAGCTTGCCGGAACTAACTTGGGTAGCCCCGACGCTGGCCCGAGCAGTTCCCGCCGGCCGCAAGGAAAGAAGAAGGCGACGGCCAACCGTCGTCGCGCCCCGACTCCATCCGCCCCTGCTCCCGCTCCCGCTCCCTTTGTGCCACCTCAACCCCCGACCAACTCGTTGTGGACCCTCTTGGGTCAACTTAATGTGACCGATAGGTCTAACATAACTCTCGCCAACTTGCAACACATGTGACAATGATACGGGGTCCCCGAAGAATATTGGGGGATAGATTACTAGTCTTCCACGGGGATATTTTTTATTCTTAATTATGTAATTTTTAATTTGTAGGATTTTAATTATGTATTTTTTTATTTTCTAGGATTTTAATTATGTATTTTTATTTTTTAGGATTCAATTATGTATTTTTTATATTTTAATGTATTTTTATATTGTAGAATGTTTTTAGTAATTGAAGTATTTAAATTGAAAAATAGAATGGTGGGATCCTTGAGCTTGTCTTTGCGGAAGAGCATGGATGTGAGTGTGAGTGAAAGTGGGTCTGCCTACCTCCATGTTCTTATTTAAGATTACTATGAGCTCCTTGAACCCAATCGGGAGGCACGCATATTATAACCATCTTTGCAAAGTAGGGGGGGCACAATATAATCTTCAAGCGCTGATTGAGTTATTCAAGATCTCCCTTCAATCCACTGAGAATGGAGTTACAAGTCCCAAGACGGAAGATGAACTGATTACTGAGGTTGAGGAACAACTTCAACTCAAAAGTAATTGTGCATGGAGGGCGGAATATCAGGCAACTCAGCCAGATTCAAGCCTTGCTGCGCGTACTTTAGTCCCGGCCGAAGGTATCACTACTGAAACTTCGTCAATTTCACTAACTCCGGATGATATCCCACCCATTAGGGTAGGGTGGGGTCCTTCTTTGTGCGGGAAATTTGCAGGAAGATTTCCAGGAAAGCCCGCAGTCTACAACTTGGTGCAACGATGGGGTGTCCCCACGAATGTGGCATATCATAGCAAGGGCTGGATTTTGTTTGGATTTAGGTCCAATGCTGACTTAGAGAAGGTGCGCAACAAAGGACCGTACGCTGTCTTTGGTGTGCCGCTCATACTGGAGCCAACCCCGGCAAACTTTAACTTTGAAGACAATGTCAAGCTCCAAATCCCAGTATGGATCCGTATTCCAGACCTACCACTCACTCTATGGACGAGATCTGCTGTGGAGAAAATTGCTTCCTCCATTGGAACTCCAGTTGCAGTGGACCAGGCCACAATTCGGAGGCAAACGTTAGATGGCCCTAGAGTCCAGATCATCCTTGATATGCAGAAGGACCCGCGAGACACCATCGAACTCTTTCTACCTGATGGATCCTCTCTGCAACAGAGGATTGCTTTTGAGAACTTGCCTAAAATCTGCCATACATGTCATGTGTTTGGCCATGCTACTTTTGGCTGCCCTGGCCCAGAGGAAAGAGCAAGAATCAGGGAAGAGAATAGGAAACGGGACCTCTCCAGGCAGCGGCTAAATGCGAGAGACCCTAGCCGGGGTCGTGACACCACTGTTAGGCATTCGGTGAATAGCAGGGCAACTCATGACACCACCGTGGTCACGCATGGTATTTGGAAGCCCACGGGGATAAACCAGAGTAATGCCTACAAGGGTGATGTGCCCTCATCAAGCCAGGACCCACTCTTGGGAAACCGATTCAGGGAACTCCAAGATCATGATACTTTAGAGGAACATAACATACCGGAATCTCATCTAGAGGGGCCGAGCAATGAGAAAGAGGCCATGCATATTGACAACCTATATGAACTTCGAGTCGAGGACTCTGACACGGACGGCCTTGAGGGCCACTTCTCGGGTGCAAATGGGATGAATGTGACGTTGAGGAAGGATCAAGATTCTATAGTTAACACCACGGAATTCCCACTCCTCGCAGATGCAGTTGCAGCTTCCTCGGGCAAAAAGAAGAAGAAGAAGCCTATCCAGAGCCCAGATCCAGCTGCCATAGGTAGCACCGAGCATACTACCAAGGCAACTCCAAATACGCAGATCGATCCGACAGAGAAACATACTGTCAACACTGAGACAGTTGTTCGAAACCCAAGTCCCCCGAGTGTCCGGCACAGATCCAAGAGCCGTGGACCAAGGAAGGAGGTAGCTACCGGTACTTCGGTAAAGAAGAAGATCGGGAAGGCCAGGCGTGGCCTTTCCTGTAACAGCCATCCCCTGGGCGTGTCGGACTTCGTCCCACCCCCCCAATGATTATCACGACATGGAATGTAAGGGGCATGCAGCCCCCGGAACGACACCCGGTGGTGGCAGACCAAATTAAAAGGAACCGTGTCGATATCATGGGTGTTGTAGAGACGAAGATGAAAATGACCAGCCTAAAAGCTTTTATGGCCAGGTATTTCCCCTCCTGGAAGTATACTTTTGTTCTTTCGGATAGAAATGATACTTGCAGGTTATTACTACTCTAGAATCCCCAAACGGTGATGCTAGATGTAGACACTTTGGAGCAACAAGCCATCCATACCCGGGTTAGGTGTGTTCGTTCCAGAAATTCTTTTCTTTTTTCTTTGGTTTATGGTCTACACTCACCTACAATACGACAAGCTCTTTGGGACTCGATAGTTAAGTTTGGATTGCAGGGCTTGCCTTACATGGTGAGTGGTGACTTCAATGCGGTTATGCACGTGGATGAGAGACGGGGCATAAGGAAGCCAGACAACCGTGAGATGGATGGACTGATTCAAGCGTGCGCCATGATTGGCTTACACGATGTGGCCTCCACGGGCTGCTCCTTCACATGGACGAATGGCCATACTTTCAGCGACCGTGTGATGGTGAATCAGGATTGGCTTGATGCGGGGTACATAGCAAATACAAGATTTCTACCATCTGGATTTCAGACAGATCACTCCCCCGTTGTAACTAAGGTGTTCGCCGACGTCCAAGCCACACCCAAGCCCTTCAAATTTTTCAATTTCTGGATGGATCACCCGGAGTTTGAGAGAGTGCTTAAGGAGAATTGGAGAATACATGTGATGGGCTCGAAACAGTACAGCCTTTTCCAGAGAAGCAAGGCTTTTAAGCAAGTCCTTAAAGACTTTAATTTCCGTGAATTCAGCAATATCACCACTAAAGCAAAAGAGGCAACAAGACAGCTTGAACAGCTCCAACTGCAGGCTGATGTTGATACTTCCAACCGAGTGCTCCAGGCTCAAGTTAAGGAGTATAAACAGAAGGCGGAGCGCTTAGTCACGGCGGAGAAACACTACTTCAGCCAAAAGGCCGGTTTGAAGCATAGACTCTTAAGTGACCGCAATACGGCGTTCTTTCATGCCATGGTCAGAACAAATAACACTAGGAATACGATATCCTTCCTTTGTCGGCCGGATGGATCCCTTATGGAAGATCAAGCGGCCATTGCGGACAGCTTTGTGCACTTCTACCAAGGGCTCTTCGGGGCCCCAAAGCCAGTTGAGCCGATCCTGCCTGAGGTTCTAAGCAATGGTTATACTCTTGATGGAGAGGAAGCAAATAGACTCATTATGCCGATTACTGATGATGAGATCAAAGGGGCCCTCTTTGCAATCAAAGATGATAAAGCTCCGGGGCCAGATGGTTACTCGTCGGCGTTCTTTAAACGGAACTGGGCTGACTTAGGACCGGACATTATTGAAGCAGTAGCGGATTTTTTTGAGTCGGGCCGCCTTATTAAGAGCTATAACGCCACTGCCATCGCGCTCATCCCGAAAACGGTAAGTAACCCGAAGGTTAGTGACTATAGACCTATAGCCCGTTGCAATGTTTTCTACAAGATTATAACCAAAATCCTCTCGAGGAGAATGGATTCTTTGTTGCCTAAACTTGTCAACCAGGCTCAGTCTGCTTTCGTCAAAGGCCGGAACATTATGGATAATATCCACCTAGCCACAGAACTGATGAGACGATATGATAGAGCTAGAACAGTCCCATGATGCACGGTAAAGATCGACCTCCGGAAGGCCTATGATACCGTTAGCTGGGATTTCTTGGAGAAGGTTCTACTTGGACTAGGGTTTCACCCCATCTTTGTCGAGCGAGTCATGGAATGTGTCACCTCTCCTTCTTACTCGATCATGATCAATGGCAGCCCACACGGGTTCTTCCCAGGTAAGCGAGGACTAAGGCAAGGTGACCCCATGTCCCCGTCTCTCTTTATTCTTTGCATTGAATATTTCTCCCGCCTCCTTGCCTTGCACACACATGGGGGAGGCTTCAACTTCCACCCGGGATGTGCGAGGCTTGGCATTACTCACCTCGCCTTTGCAGACGATCTTATGCTCTTTGGGAGAGGGGACAACTACTCGATGCAGGTGCTTGCAGATGCAATAGAGGAGTTCTCGGCGTGCTCAGGGCTCGAAGTCAATCAAGCCAAATCTAACCTGTTTTTTGCAGGGACGATGGCCGAGGATACTAAGGCACACATCACGCACATGTTTGGCTACACTAGTGCAAAGCTTTCGGTCAAATACTTGGGCATCCCCTTGGCGTCAAAATTACTCAAAACGGCGGACTATTCGGACCTTATACAGAAAATGACGTCCACTGTTAAAAAATGGAACGGTAAGTCGTTATCTTGTGCGGGCAGATTGGAGCTAATCAAGTCTTGCTTGCAGGGGATCGAGGCATATTGGCTCCAAGCTTTCCCGGTGCCGGACAATGTGGCGTCGCGTATAGTTGCCGTTGCGCGCAACTTCCTTTGGGCCTCCAAACATGCGAAAGTGGCGTGGAGCACCATCTGCCTGCCGAAGCAAGAAGGCGGTCTGGGTGTCCGAGATATTGGCACTTGGAATACTACTCTTCATACGAAGATCCTTTGGAATGTGCACACAAAGACAGATAGCTTGTGGATAAAGTGGATCCACACGGAAATTTTAAAAGATGCCGACTTTTGGGAATGACAGCCGCATGTGAAGGAGCACTCCACCCTTATCAAGCATATTTTTTCCATCAGAGATGAAATGATTATGAGAAGCTCACGACAGGAAGCGCAACAACTCCTAACTCAGTGGAGTATCTTGGCGGACACGAAGGCTGCCTATGAGTGGTTCCGGCCAAGGGAAGACCGACGGGTTTGGGCGAAATACATTTGGCATGACAGTATACCTCCGAAATACTCGTTCATAGCGTGGCTGGCGCTGCGAGGCAGACTCTCTACTCGAGATCGTATTACATGGGAAGACATTGATGCTACTTGCAGCCTTTGTACGAGGGACGATGAGAGTGCAGATCACCTCTTCTTCAGGTGTCGTGAAACTTGGGGTGTTTGGGACAAGGTTCGGGACTGGATCGGCATGAGAAGAAGGCCGACTACCATAAAGAGTGCAATAAAGTGGCTGTTGCGTGATAGAAGGCACTCTCGGATTCCACGACAGGCGGGCTGAATTGCTCTTGTGGCGGCAATCTACTATATTTGGCTTGCACGGAACGCTGTTATCATGGAGGGGAAAGCGTTCGTTACCGCCCGAGTCTTATTTCAGATAAAGACATCAGTGTATAGCATTTTGTATGCTAAGTTCCCTCATGAACAAGTGTTGCTCCATGTGCCAGATCATACTTAAGCCGGGGAGATGGAACTTTTTGTTGTTCATAGATCCACATAGTGCTATCTTGGGGTACTCTTTTTCCTTATTGGTGTCTTTTTTCCCTTTGGGGTTTTTGGCCCCAAAAGGTTTTAATGAGGCCCATTGCACATAGATAGCACTATGATAGTTGCCTAGATGTTTGGATCGCGGGCCTTGCCTGCTCTCTTTGTACTAGGGTTACCGTGGTTTTGTACGGGGCCTTTCTTGCATTTGGGCTTTGCGCGAGATGTGTTTTCTGTAATCTCTTTCTTTTCATGGAATATATTTGATTTACTTATCAAAAAAAAAAAAGAGCACGAATGAGAATGTTCTAGAGGTTGAATTGAGGGAAATTATTCGGATATCAAATTCAGTAATATGCGAGGGGGTGTTTAGGGATTTCCCCATAGTATTAGTACTTAATTGCAAAATCAAAATCAAAATCAAAATCAAAATCAAAATCAAAACGAAAATGAGAAGCAACAAAATCAACGTTGATCCAACCAAACAAGCAAATTCAGGATTATCATCTATCGCCAGAAACCCTAATTCAGAGCTACAAAATCAAGAGATATAAGATATGGTCAGCCACGTTTCAGTGGAAGTAGCGAAGACGGTGATTGAGGTCGCTGATGTGGCATGGACCGCCGTGGAGAGCTGCCACCACCACCTCCACCACGACGGCCCGAAGCCATCACCGCCAGAATCGAAAGAAAGATCTGATTTTGATATCGAATGTATACGAGCGGAAAACGAACGACTACGTCAATTGCTTGAAAAAAACCTCAATCTTCTGCAGGATATATCAAGTTCACCTACGTTGATGCATAATTGCCCATCCAATGTATGTAATTATTAGTATTATATTCAAATTATTCGAATTGGGGGAAATTAGTGTGAATTTTTAATGAATTGCAGCTGAATGATCGGATTCTGGATGCTGTTCAGTCGGAGAGCTTCGTGAATGAGCTTGAATTCCTCCGTCAAAACACTACCTGCACATTTCCATTTGATGAGCCATCTGGTTTTGCCTATTTTTCTTAAGTCTTATATTTGTTTGTCTGTGTGGTGACGCATGTGAATTCTTGATAAACTAAGGATTTATGTTTATAACTTGATATGCTGGGGCAAGTTCCATCCATTGCAATATACTAATGGATACCTCATCCTCATGTTACTAATATATATATTTGGAGTTTTATGGATTGTATGCTAAATATTTCTGCTAGTGTTTCTGGTTAAACACATGTTTCTTGATTATACATCCATGCAACTGTTAAAAAGTTTTGATTCGTGTCGATATCAGTGGCATATATGATAGTATATCTTGCAAAAATGTTTGGTAATGTAATCAGGCGCTGATCTGGAGAAAGCAGAAATCTTGATCAACATGGATCACGAAGAACCAAGTTGGTGGGTCTGGGTCTCTGATGATATGGTCCCTAAAAATACTGAAGAGAAGAGTGGAATTGACAATGAAAATTATGTATGTGTAACTGAGGAGCATGTGGTGGATGGAGTTGCTACTTTTTTGGCTAGATGCATCTTGGCGAACCCAAATTCAGTGGTTTGTAACCTGACGTTGATCTGCTTTCTGTTATATATCTTGTTATGACTCTACATATTGTTTAGCTTCACAACTAATGCTATTTTTTCTGGCAATGCAGAATTTGACTCCTTCGGAGCTACAGAAAGGTAGGATAATTTTCCCGAGTAATTTGGTGATTTTTAAACAGTAAAGATGCTTTCTGTACCCACAATAACAGACATGAAAAATATATTGTTGACCTGAAGGCTAATATCTTTGCCAACTTCAACCCACATGCGAGCACTGCAACATATGGTGCCTCTCTCATTGGTATTTTGTATCTTGCAGCCCTAATGAAAGCTCTGAAAGGAACGAATAAATTAGAGAAAATGGTAGACATTTGGCATGCTGGAAAGCTATTTTACACCCTAGCCATGTGGAGTCTTGCCCTAGCGAGGTAAGTTTCGAAATTCTAAGAGCAGTTTCACTGCCAGTTAAGTTCATTTTACGTAATTTGTATCAACCCCTCTGAAACTGCTGCATTTCTGGAACAATCCCACTTGGTAGCACTCTTCCTGTTATAACGTTACTTGCACTAATGTCTAACTCTGACTTTGGCCCTTATAAGTAGTTCAGACTGTTCGAAGTTCTAACTTCGTACATAGCTTTGATTTGGCTAGCCTCAAACAGAATAATTTGTTCATAAAACATCCGAGAGCAAGCATAAGATCATGAGTAGAATCATTCAAATTCCAAGTAAACATAATACCAAGATAGCAAACTACAGTTTAGATGTTTTTTTTTGTACTTTTTAGATTTGATTTTTGTTGATCCTTGCGTACAGTTCATGTAATAGTTATAGTAGGACTGAGGTATATGGGAATTGTAAATACCACCGTCCATATTGGGCCAAATTAGAATTACTATTTGCTTTAATAAGAAATATTCACCAGTGAACTAAGGTTTGAAGTTGAATGAGGAAATACCAGCTTTAAGGAGAAAAAAAATTCAAATGTTCCAGTGGCCATTGATTAGTTTTAGGAGATTCTTTGTTTTAGATACAAAGTTATCACTGCAAATTAACATGGTACTAGTAACCTAAGAATTATTAACATGGGTCTTCTTCGACTGCAACCTCTTATAATTTTAATTTTGTCATACTCGAGGAGCCAGACTGACATGTAAATTGGAATGCGGAAATTTGGTTTCTTTCATTTTGAGCTGGGGGGCCATGATCTTATATGTCATTTCAGTTGAGATGTTCGGGGAGTAAGTTGACCTTATCAATTGAAATTCCATTTTTCAGTTTATACCAAGGTCGCGCTATTCTGAGACTCGCTACACTTGGGGTTCACCACTCGAGCAAAGCAGCTCTGAAGATCCTATGAGAATTGCCTTCGTCGAATGCCAAAACTTTCCTCTGATGTACATGTGTAAGAAAGTTTGCTAGGGTTGGATTGTTATTCTATGTATGTTTTATTTGATTTCTTCATGTTCAACTTCTGTAAATATCTATGTTCATTGTCAAATGTACATAAAGTGAACAATTTGATGGAATTTCAGACTCCATCGCCATGATTATGATGTCTGAAGCTCATGTATAAATTTCTGCATCTCAATATTAGAAACCAGCAATCCTTATCATCTCGTACATTCTAGCAATCCTTATGCAAGCATTCTAGGTAAATAATTAAGTTTTAATACAAGGGATTATAAGAAGATTAATTCATGTTTCATTTCATCAATCAATCAATCAATAATCAACCAGCTCCCCTTGTAATGAGAGTATCCGCCTCACTTCATCTGCAAGGTCTCTTACATGCTTGTCTTCGAATCCTATGGTTAGAAACCGCAAAAAAATGTCAAAAATAATGAAACCACAGTCTAATAATTATGATGAAATTAAACTAAAGCATACAGCCAATCTTACCTATCTGGACAAGGGCATTTTCCAGCTTGAAGAGGTACTCTGTGTTCGGCCCTGAGGGGCCTTTTGCCTTAACTATTTGACTGCAGAATTAAAAAAGAAGGAACTGAGACCAAAATATTGAGGCATACATTCTTACTTTAACATAAATTAAATCATAGTAAGATGGTATGATCCACTATATGGTTATCTAAAATCAGGATCGAAACCCATATCCAATGACATTTGTAACTCCAAAGGTGCTCGAGACACACTTTGCTGTTAGAGAGACGTGAATTGAATTAACAAGAAAGATTCGTACATGGCGATTTCTTCAAGTGAGGCAGGTCCCAGATAGTTCTGGTTGAGCTTCTTGTCTGCAGATGCGATGTATCTGAACAATCGGAAATGTGAGATTTCAAACAGAAACAGTCGGTTGTAGAAATCAGAAACTCCTGCAGCTTACACCATAACATTAGAGACCAGAGGGGTGGAAGAGCTTGCGTCCTGTAACAAATCAAAACGACAAACTCTGATAAGACGCCCCAAATGAAATCCCAATGACAAGTTTTGAAAGAAAAAATGATCTTACAGTGAAGAAATCTACATAAACTTTCTGGTCATACTGCTTCTCCCTCACCTCGAGATGCTACAGGCAACATGGTACATGTGATGGTTTATGAAGATTAAATAAAAAGACTGATCTTACAAAACAAAGAATCTTGATAAATTTCAAGCTCCAAACCTCCAATGCAGTTATTTGATCTTCCTTGTTGGTTATCTTGTACGCAGCACCCCACTGTTGTGCATATTATAAACTAGTTAAATTCAATTTCATCGCGAAAGATTATGATGTAACATCGTTTTCACATAATTTTAGATGATAGATGAGATTATAAGCACAACATGAAGTAAGAGAAAGATGCAAACAGAAACTAAGATAAAGCTTCAAGACTGTTAATACAAAGAATGAAAGCACTCAATTATGCACGATCCCATAATTTTGGATTCTTTCAAATGCTGCAATCACCACAAAAGTAATCAAGATGATCAGTGTCCTGTGCTAAATGCAGAAACTATGATAAAGCTTCAAGATTGTTATACAAAGAATGAAAGCACTCAATTATGCACGATCCCACAATAAATGAGGGTTGGCAAAACTATCTCTAAAATGTGATCCGAATCAGATTTATGCTACGCTCAAATGCACGGATTAATACAGTCGAAAGGGAATCAAAGTATTTATCAGAACTAACTGTTTGTTTTGGAAATTACAGTGGTTCATCGACATATCACTCCAGTCAGAAAATATGATATATCAGCAGTTCATGAAAGGGATAACAGGATTTCATAACCACACACAACACATACTACAAAACTGGCATTGAAAGTACAGGCTGCGATATACTGAACAAAAATTGCTGAAGCAGAGAAGAAGAGACTAAAAGCATAGGATCAAATGCATAAATGACGAAAGAAGAGAGAAACTTACGCATACTTCGCCCTCTGCAGGTTCCAACGTGACTGTTCTTCCAGGGAACTCTGGAGTTCCTCTGTGATCTGTGCTTCCTGCAAAATATATAAAAACAGTTACAAATTAGTGTATGAATCATGAATTTTGGGGGATTGACAAACTGTAAAAACCAAGCATAAATCAGTAGTGCAGTTCTTGAATCATGTATTTAGGGGATGAATAGCATAACTGACTGAATGCTTTAATTACAAAGCTGCCATTTCACTAGGCTTGTGGGTTATAGCTCATAACCATCACTTAAACTTGTCCCAACTCAAAACTCTACACACACACACACACACACACATATACATGTAGGCAAATATGTAAAATACAGTGAACACTGTCATCCAAAGATGAACATTTTTTACTGTCTAATATTGTAAGTTCTGAGAAGATATCATCACATTTTAAAAATTACTACTCCCTCCATTCCATAATAATGGAGGCAAAACTTTTCGGCACAGAGATTAAGAAAAATTGTGTTAGGTAATTAAGTAAAGAGAGAATAAAGTGGAAAATGAAAAAGGTAGATAGATGAAGAGAGAAAAAAGTAATAGAGAGTAAAGTAGTTGTGGAAAAATGTGTTGACTTTTACTGAAAAGGGAAATGACTCTATTATTGTGGAACTTACCAAAATGACAAAATGACTCTATTACTATGACGTACTAAAATGGTAAAATGACTCTATTAGTGTGGAATGGAGGGAGTACTAATCAAGAAGAACGTCTTCTTGAAAACAACATCAAGATATGTGCTAAACCTTACATTTCTCTACTCTCCAACTAGACCAAAAAAAGGGGGAAAAGGAGAGAAGAAAAAATGGATTATTAGAATAGAGGAAATTAAACCTTGATAGAAGACACGGCGGTAATCGTTGATGAAACCCACGACCCGCTTATCGTAAGGGAAACCCGCTTTCCATATCAGCGACCCGTACCCGAATACCCACATCGCCATTTTTCTTCTTTATTTTCCTCTCACTCAACTCAACCTAAGTCGGAGGCCCAGATGAGCGAGAGACCAGAGAGGATGATCGATCGCGCAGAGACAAGAAGCAGCAGTAATCGGAGTGAATCATCGACAGCTTTATACTCCTAAGATTGCGATTCGTGGGGCGACATTTGGCATCAGCAGGTGGGTAATTCAGTTGTTCATTTTGGGCCTTTTTGTTGGGCTGATCCAGCTTATTAATAAAATCTCCGATTCTCCTAGACAATTAAATGAGTTATTGAATGATGTCGTTTGGTTGCTATGATTAATTATAAAATTATATATATTTCATGAACCAAGATACTTCTTTTGCCCATGTATAATAGAAGCGTTTTTTTTCAGCACGAGATTTAAGATATTGTATTAAAAGTGAGTAAGTGAAGAAAGAATAAAGTATGAAAGGAAAAAGACAGAGGGATAAAAAAATAGGTTCGTTTTTTGCCAAAAAAAAAAGACTCACCTACAATGAGACAGCCCAAAAAGAAATACAACTCAACTATATAAAGAACAGAGAAAATATAATCTTTCAAATCGAACAATGATTTGTTATATTATTTTTTGAGTAAACTCTTCATCATAATCACTTGACGTCAGGTTTTCACATGCTAAGTATCAATGGTTCAAACTGATCCAATCCAAATAATTGTTCATGCACTAACTTATGGAGTACTTCCTCCTTCTACTAAATATGTTCCATTTTTTTCTTTTCCGTAATATTTCATTTCAATTTTACTATTTCTGGTAAATGGACTCCACCACATTCTACTAACTCATTCTAATTATATTTTATTATAAAATTAAAATATAAAAGTAGGACTCACAAACCACTAACTTTTACAATCATTTTTTTTACAAAGTTAAACAATTTTTTAAATCCAAGCAATCAAATATGAGACCGTTAATCATAGTCGGAGGGAGTACTTTATTAAATGTTGCAAGAGAATCGCAAAATAGGGAGTTAAACATACATAAGGGCAAACCTTGACATGAAATCAACATACATTAGTGAAAGTAACATTGAAAACAGAAGACTGAACAATTGAAATCAACTCTTACACATGAGTGATTGAACATTAATCAAGATAGTAGCTAGGAGTATTATACATTGCTGATCAAGCCAAGGAATTGATTTTCTGAGTAGTTTTGGCACTTCCGTTGTCTGAAGGAATCTTATCTCCTACAATTGGCAACTCTTGGGATTTCCCCATCAAAGGGGAATCCTCTTTAGCTTTGCCCCACACCACGCAGTAAAGCCCACTTACAATGATCACTGCTCCAATCACACTGTCAAAATCGATAAAGTAAGTCAAAATTGAAGACAGTTGGCTAGTAGTAGTTGTTGATTTTGTTACTAATTACTTACTTTATCCATCGCATAAAATTATACTCTACTTCTAGAAAACTATTTTCTCCATAGACGACCACATTTTTCACTAACAATGAGCAAATCACTTTTTCACTCTATTTCTCTATACTAATTGTGTTCTAAAATCCGTGACGTTTCAAAATTGTCCACTATTTTTATGGGATGGAGGGAGTAGTGTATATATTACCTTCCGACATGGAGTTGCTCGGACAGAATGATGGCTCCCAAGATAGCAGTGATGATCATGCTGAGAGGGCTAAATGATGTCACAAACACCGGACCTCGTGCCTTGTTCACCACACTTTGCAAGTAATATGCTATTCCTGAGCATATAAGTCCCTATACATGCATAATTTAATCAGCAAAATCAAGAATTTTCAGGCCAATTGTATTAGCAATTAATGTTCTATCAAAATTAGGATAATGTGTAGAATATAACAATATTGAAATGATGTTGAAATTGAACTAACAGAATATGTAGCAGCGAGCAGCCTAGAATCAAAACCAATAGCCCAGGCGGACGGGCGGCGCTCCATTATCGCCGCCACAATGCCGCCTTCCACCGTTCCCATCAGACAAATCAACGCCGTCAATGACAACTCTGCGGGATACTCCTTCAATGTATTATTCTGCCCAATTTTGTCATATATATCAATCAATTTTTTATTTAATATTACTCCTTAATATCCTTTTCAAAATATGTTACTATGGTACTCCCTCAATTGCTCGCTAAGCAAGATGTTCATTTTTTGCACTTATTTTGAAAAAATAATAAATACTCCATTTTAATTATTAAATTTTTTAAAATGAGCGCAAAAAAGAGCGTCTCGCTTAGCCAGGTAGAGAGGGAAGGGCCAGAGGGAATAGTATATATTACTTGCAAAATGAAGAAGGCAGCCCAGCCGACAATAGAAGCGAGCAGCATGATTGTGCCGGAGACCCAGTGCTCATCCGCCGAGCTGCTGGCGGCTTCGTGGTGGCTGCCGCTGTGAGACAAGAACAAGATGTTCACGGTGGGGCCTTTGTACAGTGTCATCACCATTGCTCCGCCCACCGTCACCGCCGTTCCGATCACTTTTGCTACACTCTGCACTTTTTTCAGATTCACCTTTTCCATCCTGCAGTGCCATTCTTTCCTTTTAGGATCAATATTGTTTTTTTTAAAAACAACACTAGCTAAAAAGATTGTGGAATATTTTATTTATTGAACGAACTTTATGGAATAAATAAGTACATGAATTATATAGTACTAGATCATTGCAAAGTTATGATATTACTATGCTCTAGTTTCTTAAACAGATCTATATAATATACCTGAACAGGACAGCCATAATGAAAGTGACAGCAGGGAGAATATTGACGGTCGCCGCCGCGAATGTCGCCGATGTATACTGGATTCCGACACCGTACAAGTTCTGGTCCAAAACTGGCCTATAATTTTGAATTTTAAATTTTCAGAAATTATTCCAAATAATACAGTACTATAGAGCATGCAGTAAAGTTAATGATATTATAATAGTGAAATAACTTCTGATACGGTATATAGCATATATATGCATAGTATATACAGTAAATAATCTTTAGAAAAATACATACATTAAAACTGTTAAATCTGTTTATAATAACAAAGTAAAGAGATGGATATGATTTTAATAATTTAACAGTGACCAAAAATATGATGGGGTGATACTCATAAAAGTTTGGCGCAATAAAGTATTAGTATTACTTTTCAATTTCAAATGAAATCACATAATCGAGTTTATGGAAAGATGATAAAAAAAGTTTGAGCCCGACAACGATTCAATCAAATGAAAAGATGAGAAAGTCAAATAAAATAATCTATTGCACGCATCCTACAAAAATATATACTCCACTATTCAATCTTTTAATATTTTACGCATAATACGTGCAATATATATAATTACGAAATTACCAATTTGCAGTAGATATTAATCAAACAAACAATAGGAAATTTCACTACTTTGTAAGTAACACATGCATATTGTAGCAATAAGTGAAATTGATTAGTAGGAGGAGTAATATGTTTAAGAGCATTACTCCAAGAAACCAAGCAGCATTATCTTGAAGAATATTGATTTCGTCATGTTGGGCCTTGTTTTCCTGCATGGAAGAATAGAATTATACACAAAAATAATTATGAATTAGTTAAAAATAAAAATATATAGTACCATAGAATGAAAACCTTACCTCTCAAAAAAGTACGCAAAAGGAGCAAAAAAGATGGTGGCAACCGCATGGCGATAAACGACGAACACCCAATGACTAAAACCTCTCTTGAAAGAGAGCAACAAAATAATATGCATTCCTGCATATCCAAACTGAAGTGTAATCATAGCCAAATATGGCTTCATTTTGTTCAAACTTTCACACCCCATTTTTGCTCCCTCTCTCCCTCTCTCTAGTCTCTTCTTCTCACTCTTTGCATGGGATGCATAAATATTGGAAGAGTGCCCTTTTTATACACACAAAAAGCAATGAGGAAATTTTGCATGGTTCCATGGTGTTAGGGTTAGGGGTATATAGCTAGTGGTCCTTTGTGATTGAAAATGTGTAGCTGATGATGTGATTTCCTTTTGTGGATGACGAGTGGACACTTTTTCTTAAAATGGCTTATAAAATTATTTCTTATCATTTTCATGTTTTTTTCGGCATTAATTATTGTACAAGCAGCATCGTATATATACCTCTAAGTAAGTGTAGGATTATACTAAAATGACAACCACAATTAAAATGATAATGTACCACCAATGAGAATTCTTAGATTTAGGAGCAGATTCAAACTTAGTCTGCCTTGCTTTCTATGTATCGCTGATTGCTTGATTATCTCTGATTTCGTATCGCAGATTGCTTAGAATCATATGCCGAGTTGCTTGCCTATGTACCACAGATTGTTTGCCTAAATTGTCATTTAAACTATGATATCACTATAATGCTCCTCTGTAAGTGTATATATGTAGACAGAAATGAAGATGTTTTTGGGCATGGGAATTGATAATAGTGTTGCAGTACTGAAAGGTTACAATTTATGTTCGTAGTGCGTTCAAAAGGAAATAACAGGTTTCCTAGGTCCAGCAAATCTACTAGATCACGCGGTCTAGGAACTCGTTGGTCGCAGGAAATCCCGATCGTCGGACACACAGAGCACTTCTTTCAAAAACCCTCAACCACTTTACTAAACCTAGTATAGGGAAGTAGGGATCGATCCCACAGAGAAGGATGCGTAATACTCATGTTCAAGGATTTGGGTTTGTTTTTGGTGTTGGCTGCTGCCACGCATTTTTTCTTGGGTTGAGGAAAACAAATTTAACTTGACTTGGGAATTTTAAAACTCCTACGCTAATAACTAGACCTAGGCGAAATAACAAGAGAACGTTGCGAGAAAAATAACTGCTCAAACACTAGATCTAAGAAAACTACTCTACTTACCTAGACATAGGAAACAAACTGACTGTGGGGACCATAACTGAAAAAAAAACAGAGTACGGACGAAAAGCTGGCAGAATAACTAACTCTCGTACTAACTAATAGCGACATCATCTTCCACAACCAAATTGCATAAACAGAGCAAACTAATTCTAAGACAAATTAATGCATAATCAACGAAGAACTGAACAGATCTGCAGACGCTAGACGAAGCAAAACAGAAAACAAGAAGAAAACTCAAATCCATCTAACAACTTCCTTTTCTCACTTCGGATCCAACCTCAGACGCTAAATCCACTCCGGATCCAAGCGTCCAACACGAACTCCAACCAACAGAAACACTTCATTACTTCAGATTCGAACAACAATCTCCAAACAGTCAATAAACCACAGATCTATCACCGAATTCCCATATCAAACACCACAACATCAAAATAAACAGAGATCGACATAATACTTGTAAAAATAAACTTTCAGCAGCGAGATCTACGTAAATCAACTTGAAATTTAACAACTAAACGCAAATCAACCCAAGCGGAAAGGTAACGAGTAACATCAACAACCAAGTCGACTCCCAAAAGTGAAGTTCGACAGCAAAAAGAGTAAAACAACTGAAATTAAGAGAGATTGTATCTTCGTCCACACTCGGACGGTGTTGCAACTGCGAAACTTCTAAAGAAAAGAACCCTTCGTACCCGACTACCCCAGATCTCTCATTCCCAAGTGTGTGTAATGTGTGTGAGCTAAGAAGAGAGTGAAAAAAAGTGATATGATGTGCGTTGCATGCTCTTCTATATATAGGCGTTGGAGTGGGGCCCAGCGAGGTATAGATAAGACTTTGTTGCCCTCAGCTATTGACTCCCTCTGTCACGCCTGCTTTTCTTTTAAATCCTGCTCACTTCATTCCTTTCCTTCGCTAGACCATCTCCTTCACCATTTCCTCGATCTAGCGATTTTTCTTCACACACCTGGCTTAGGAAACGTGTTAGACCCAGCAAATTATAACGTTTTTCACACCATAACCGATGCATGAAATTAGCCTTATCAAGTACTTTAATGTTTAGAGATAGGAAGGAGTATTTCCGACATTGTTCTCTTACAGTTTAGAAGTATTTTAAGGTATTTATTACTTGTTTGTGATTATACATGCTTTTATTTTATATTCTAAAATTCATAATATTGGTAATCGTGGTATAAACTCAGTCCATTCATATCAAGCTTATTAGAGTTGCGAGTTCATTCATATCAAGCCTATTAGAGTTGCGCGTTGCAAATGTGATATGCAAGGTATGATTTGGGTAAATCCATACAAATACAATGCATTGAAAACTTGCATGGTTTGGTATGCATTATTTGAAATTTTATTATCATTGTTTGATCATTTTGGTATGAATTCAATCAATTGGCTTGCCAAACAAAGTCTGTTATAGTTTGTATTCAAATTCATACCAAGATTTTACCCAACTAGTCTAGTACTATGTGTTATAGATTCAATGTCCCATATCGGCCGTAAGAGCAATCGGTGTGGGGTTAATAGTCTAAATAGACTATCTCTACTAACAAGTTAGTTTTTTCTGATGAATTCTTCTATTTGGTTGTGTTACAGACCCAATGTCCCCCATCGGCCATAAGAGCAATCAGTGTGAGATTTATAGACTAAATGGACAATCCCTACTAACAGGTTGGTATTTTGGAATGAGTTCTTCTATTTGGTGTGTGATGGTATCCTAGTTTAAATCCATGCAATGCTAACTTTGGTAATCATGATATAAATGAAGTTGATTATTATTAGGATTACCGATTACCAAACCAAATCTGGTCTGTTAGTATGAACCTGACTAATTTTTACCAGCGTAACAAACTTGGTCGTGCACAAATTAAAGTAGAAATAATCTACATAAAATACTAAGATGGAGGAACGAATTGACAAATGAAAAGTTAATAGATCTATATTATATAATAATTTCGTACTAACATAAAAAATTACCACATAAAATACTAAACACCGTTTGGTGTTTAGAAAATTCAATAAAGAATATTAGACTTATTGTCGTATTTCTGCAAAAAGATTTTCAGAAGTGGTCAATACATTTTCAATAATTGTAAAGAGATGCGAAATAAATATTAATAAATGTGTGAGCGAAGTTGGCGGATAGGGAATTTGATTAAAGATTTATGTCCATTTTCTTGTGATGGTGTGCGCGTAGAGTTATTTGTCCATTGAGTCGATCGAAAGGGAATCATCCTCTTTAGCCTACAATGCGTAAAGCAAATCTATTGAATTATTTGGATATACTTTTTATAACATAGAATAGAGGTGTGTAGAATTATTTGGAAATACTTTTTATCACGTAGAATAGAGGTGTGATCAATTGTTAACTTTCTTAAGTTGCTAACTCTGTTAATTCACCAATGTCATATATTAAAAATATCAATTAGATGACATTATAATGTCAACACATTATTTTGTTGACATTTCAAATACACTGTGTTGATAAGTTAGTAGAGTTAACAACTTTAAAAAATAGCAATATAACGGACACATAATAGAATATATACAAATATGTGAAAACGTAATTATTTTAGGGCCCTCGCTGAATCATCAATTAGATACGACTGATTTCTTATAACTTTTTTTTTTAATTCGGACATAAATATATGGAATATTTGGTGTTTCGAAAGCATTGATTGATACTAATTGATACTGAATCTAAAACTTTGAGATAACATACAAGAACGCATCTCAAAATTTCACTTTGAAGGCTCCTCAAAGACATATATAGGCAAGATTTATTGAAAAATACAGAATTAAATATTTATAAAAAATACAATGGAATAGAGACGGTGAATAGAAGGTTTATTAATACTCATTTTGTGATGATTTGAATCCTAATCGCAAATCAACAACAAGAACTAGCTGCTAATTTGCGGAGAGAATGAATTGAGCGAGAGGAAAAGAGAAATCTTATTCAATCGAAGCTCAAGAGATTACAAAACTGAATTGGGAACGAATGAGAAAGTAAAACAACACTTAACAAACTTGAACTAACTATCCAACGGATAGTTTCAATCGGACGGCTCAGATTAGATCCATCAATTAAAACATCATCCGACGGCTGCTGAAACACACGAGCTTGAGATGAGCTCGATGCTCATTGCCTTTGAACTATTTTAATAATTCCTCATTTGATGACTGAGCTATCACAATCTAACACATTTTCATCGTTAGTAAGATATTAACCGTCGTAAATCCTTCGTATCAATCATTAATAATTTTTATTTGCTATATATGTTAAGAAGGAGGTGTGATCTGTTGCTAACTTTCTTAAGTTGCTAATTCTGCTAACTCATTAATACATTGTATTAAAAATGTCAATACGATTATAATGGAATGTCAATATAAACTTAGTTGTGTTGGAATCATGGATTAAATGTGCTCGGTCAATGGACTTTGACCGAATAATAAATATGACGAGACATTTAATTTTCCTAAACTAAATGCTACAGCGTCGGTCTACGTTCCGCGTAGATGATCGTGGTATATTCACTTTCTCAAATCTCATTCCCGGTGAGTGAGAAATAGTGGATTAAAGTTGGGCACGATTGAGCTTTATATAAGCTTGAAGTCTTGAATGTAGGGAGCAATCAACTAGCGTTAGTTGTCCCACATTGGAAGTGAGAGCCTCTGTTTGAGGTGTATAAATTAAGTGTTCTACTACACTTAATAAATTCTAGTGGATCAAGTTGGGTCGAAGAGCGCGTGCGCTCCGCCACCCGTCGTGCCGAGCCGCGTCGCGCCCGTGTCTGTGGACTTGGATCTTGGCAATTGGTCTTTGGACTCATAGAACGGCCATGATCAAACTGGCAGAGTCTGGTGACCTGATCAAGCTGGCTGGCGGAATCAAGGTGACCTGATCTGGCGAAGTCTAACGAACCAGGCTGGAGCTGGCACAGACTAGCGAAGGCTGATTGCAGACCTGATCAAGTCAAACTCACTTCAGGATGTACATGTCTAGATACATCTGGGATTCAAAATTCATAACGTTTTGTAACCTCCGACGGTTACAGACTCTCCATGATGACAACCATCAAGAATGGTTGACCCCTGCACGTGGATGGAGCCTATAAATAGGCTAGTTATTCTAGCATTCTAGCATACCAACGAACACTAGAATTCACAAGCATCTGCATCATAAGCTCTTTCTCTGCATTGTCTTATGTCGAAGCCCTGCCCTCACCTTATTCCAGTTCGCCGGAGCTCGTTTCGATTGCGGTGCTGCATCAAACGAGAGGTAGCCGTTTTATCTTTGGGGACGAAACGCCATTCCGAGAGCACTACCGGGGCGTATCTCGTCTTGCAGAAAGAGGACTCCTCAACTCGGCTAATCTTTCTTTACGGTTTATATGTTTCGATTATTTCAGTTGTTATCTTGTTTCAGTTTTTCCATTTGTATTTCTTCTTTGGGTTGTATTACGCCCGACAAGTATTTATCTCTTGTAACCTCGGAATCCCAACAAGTTGTTATTTTTATACACTATGTTTACATTGATATTGAAAATGTCAACAAATTACAATTTGTATGAACATTTTAATATAATCGTGTTGACACTTTTAATACACTGTGTTGATGAGTTAGCAAATTAGCAATTTAAGAAAGATTAGCATTATAACACACATTTGTTAATAAGTCCGTGCTAACCTATTAGACTTATATCATATATACTACAGTAAAAATTTTTTTTACAACATTTCATCTTAAGTCCGTCGTTAATCCATTGACAAATAGTATAAATAAGATTAAAAAATTATCATCGCCAGTCTTCCGTGTCATTATATCGTGGAAAACTAACGACGGCCATAAGTGTCACCGACAATTAGTGGTTGTCTTAAGCTTCGAATTTGCTTTGATTTTTCGAAAAAATTGGAACCAAATCCAAATACTCATCCACATTAGTGTCTATGCAACAACACTCTTTCTTTTCGATCATTCTTTGTATAATGCAATGAAATGACAGTCGACAGATGGAATTGAACGATCAAATGGAATGAAAATAGGAATTGAATGATCCAAATTGAGTACTCCCTGCGTCCTATAATATGAGTCACTCTTATTATGGGCACTGATTATAAGAAATATAAAGAACAGTGGGTTGAAAAAGTTAGTGGAATATGATTTTTTTATATTGATTTTATAATAAAATGTGAGTTAAGGGAGTTAATGGAATACGAGACCTACTCACCATTTATGGTAAAAATAAAGTGTGACTATTACTGCGGGACGGCCTAAAATGGCAAAATATGACTCTTATTGTGGAACGAGTAGAGTATTATTTAAATATTCCCCTCTTTATTCCAATGTTGATTTTCAGAGTCGTGGTTCTACCAAAAAATATATGTACCTTTTATATGTTATAATAAATTGTTGGGAATAAATCAAAATACAATTTTCTTTTACACATACGTGTACTCTAGGATTATACATTATACTTATATTCTTTGATAATCCTACACAATAGGAGTACATAATAAGGAAAACAATATGACACCAATGAAAACTAACTCGATTAATTGGAGACTTATATTATATGCACTTAACTTTTACACCCTTCGTCCCGCTTTAGCAGTCCCATTGACTTTTCTGTCATCTTTTTGTACAAATGATAAAAAATAGTTAAAGGGGAGAAATGATAAATTAAGAGAGAGAATAATATAGAAAAGAGTCTTATCTACATTATTGTCTCTCTTATTTTTACCATTACTCCACTTTAACTATTTTTTATCATTTTTACAAAAAGAGGGCAGAAAAGTCAATGAGACTGCTAAAGCGGGACGAAGGGAGTATAAGATATGGTTTATTAAACATTCGTTACAGAGTGCATGATGTATTAATTTATTAATAGCTCTTTATTTCATCTTTATTAGATGTCTCATTCACACGTAATATTCAGAAAAAATATGTGGCAGAATAAGAGTAAAAGGTGAAAGTTCTTTTAATAAGAATGAAATAAAATTTGTAACAGTAGGCTACAAAAGTTGGGAGACAAAGCAAAATTAATGAAAACAATGTGCTTTCTTGGTAAGATTCCAATATTGTTGAATTATGTGGATTCCCACCTCAATTTGGAAAGCTTAAAATGGAAGGCTTTGATTCCGAATTGATCATATCCTGTATACATATATATACATACTCAACTAAGACTTTGAATAATTAGTTTTTGTTTCATTGTGTTCTTATACATATTTTTGAATGTTTCCCTTTTTCATAGAGCCTTACTCAACGAATACTATTAACTCTTTAACTTTGCCGATTACATAAATGACATAGTATTAATTTATTCTTAAAAATTAATCTCATGACTTATTCTCATTCGTACATTAAAAAAAAATTCTCTTTCGCACATTATTACAAAATTCATATATGAGGCGTAGCAATCCGGTAGATCACGGGGTGCCTATTCTCATCGGAAACATGGGGATATCTGACATGATGACATAGCATTATACTCATTGATCATGTCCTCGCCGCCGAACATAGTGTAAAAATTTAGGGACAAAATTGAGGGATAAGAGATTTTTTATGCATGAACACAATTATTTGGAAGATTAGAATAGTAAAAAATAGAAAATAAAACAGGGCAGAAATCCATTGTGTAACGGATATAGTATTTCAATTGTGTGATAAATTTTGAATTTTTTTTCTCAAATATTTTTAAAAAATAATTAAATATCCATAAAAGGAATTCCATCTCGGCCCACCCCACACTGGCCCGCGTAACTCACTCGGCCACACAACATCCATAATGTGTTACTTACACATTTTGTTGCATCAATTTGTGACGTTTACCAAAGTTGCATATACTCTGAATGACAAATACATTATTTCTTAAAAAAAAAGGTGTGATTCAAATTTAACTCCTTTAATAGCAAAATCTATTTATTCCGCCAATTCAAATTTAACTCTTTACTTATGAATCTTATTTGGATAATACCATTCTATTAAATATCTTGACTGATTTCATATAGTATCAATTAAACATTACCCCAATCTTTGTCTATCTAAAATAAATGAAAGAGACTACGAAGTTGAGTGAGAAGCCACTAATCTTCCTCCATATTTAAATTGATGAGGCAACTCGTTATAGTGTATAAAGTTGGTCTAAATTATTACTCCACAACATAACTTAAAAAGCATTTGGTCAAACCATTATCATCACACCAAGATAAGGCCACCAACCCTACCTATTTAGTGGCTTACAATTGACCAACATGTTTTCGCTAAGTGTAAAACACTCATAAGCCATTCAATTAAATTAATGCCTCATCAAACTAATGTCTCAAAAGTATGCTTTTGATCAAGATCCAATATTCTAATTAATCCTTACTATCATTATTAAAATCAGATGTCACTGCAGCAGTATTTCTTAAGAGATAAGTAAGACGATTGAGAATTTATGATAGTATGTGGACTACTATAATTTTGTATGGGAATAGTGTTGACCTCGGTACATATAGATATGGAGATGGGAAGAGGAAAACAATTTTACTCCTATTTGATATATATGCATGTGATAAAAAATGAATTAATTTTTATATTCGAATAGAGGATAATATTGTAACGACCCGCACATCTAGGGTATAATAAATGCGGCGATCGTTAACTAAGCGGACTTAAATGCATCAAAGATCATAGGCTAGGGTTCCATTTAAAAAATGGATTTAACCAAGGCATTTAATGAACAATTAAATAGGAAAAGAATAATGCCTTAGCAAAGAAATCCAACAAAAGGCTATCACAATAAATGCTTATCAAAGTTTCCCAAAATATTCTCAACTGTTCCATATCCAAAATATTCCCACGAATTTAAAAGTATTCAACCCAACCAAAGATCACAAGTTTTCATAATATAGCGGAAGCGATCAAGAGAGAAGTGAAGCTATGTATGGAGACACAACGTCACTTAAAGTTCCAACAGATCATGATATTGTTTCCTACTCAACACCGCCGCCTGCTCGCCACCGCTCAACCTGCACATAAGGAAAACACATGCAGGGCTGAGTACTTATAATCATACTCAGTGGGATCATTGCCGAAAACAGTTTTATCACAAATATAGTTATCATGCCATTTTCAAGTGTCCGTCGGGGTTTTAACTTTAGAAAGACCCGAGGCACCAAAATATATTCTTTATCAAATATCACGGTCGCGCAACCATTTTTCACATCGACGTTTACCATATCCTCATTCTACATGACAAGGAATGCGGCCGCAATCCAGGTCACTAGACCGGCCAACCCGTACGCTGACACTCGGTCTAACATTGGTGTACACTAACAAGTAGAGTTTGCGGCTCTACAAGGATCCGAATTCGATTAAATCAATAGTGGCATAGCCACGAGGGATAGGCACGACAAAACAAATCAAGGTATGATAACACATATTTCATTCTCATCAATATCAGTTTAGGACGATGTCCTTATTTTAAAAGAAAAGCCCACCTCGTCGGCTTAGCTCGAAAGTATTCTCTTCTCCTCGTTTATCACGCTGAGAGCGCGAAGTATCACCTTTAAATTAGGCGTATCATAAATCAGTTTCAATCATTGATTTCAAATCATGCATGTTCCCATGTTTCCCTTTTTTTCCCATCGATAAATCTTTAATATCATCATCCAAAATCAAGGTATGATTAGCATATCATTTTTATTCAAATAACAACTCCAAATTCACCATTAAATCGTGTCACGCATGAGTGCTCTACACACACAACACACGCACACGAACACCACACATGTGCACGCCGACCGAGGCTTGCACACACACACACGCACGGTCACGCACACACACACTCACACATGTATCCCAAAAATTCACCGATTAATTTCCCCTTCACTCGATCTATATGCATGTGGACTCAAGAACACCGATTAATCGGTAGAAGAAGAGGAGATCAAAATTAAAGTACCTTTTCCAAAAGAACGAACGGTAGAAACAAATTATAGCCTTGATTCTTCAATAAAATCTTGAACTTCAACTTGGATTCTTCTCAATTGATGAAGAATTCTTGAAGAAAAGTAGATGAAATCTTGGAGAGAGTGGGGAGAGAGATTTTCGAAATTATGGGGGAGTGGGGCGCCGGTTTTGTGAATGCTAGGGTTTAGGATCTCAGGGTTTAGGATCTCTCATGTATTTATAGAGGTTAGGATATACTCCCATAATTAAATAAATCAAGATTTGGAGAAGATTTGGTGGAGGAAGTGGCGTTGGAACCGTTGAGAATATAGGGGATTTCGAAATTTAGGCTTAAATAATTAGCCTATTATTTAATTTGAATATTTTACGGAGTAGAATAAAATATCACGGAGCAAGAAAAATAATAATATACTCCCCCCAATTAAATGGAAAGGTGGCGTGTATTTTTGACTTCTTCAAAGGGATTCAAATCAAATCCTAATTTAATTAGGATATGGAAATATCTTCTTAGATATGGCAAGATATGGTAAGATATTCTAGCATATTTATATTTATTCATGGAATAGAATAAATAAGAGATCAAATAAATAAATAATCCCTTCTCCCACAATATATGAGATTTTCGAAAATCTCATAGAAAATCAAAGTGGAGTTTTCGAAAATTCCAAGGTGGAATTAAAGTATAATCGGACTTTGGATTTAATTTGGATAATCATCCCAAACAAATAATTAAATCCAAGAAAAATAGGATTTCTTCTCCAAATAATAATAAGAGGGATCGAATAATTCCACATGATTAAATAATGCTCCTATTTAATTCTCACTCATCCCTTAGGAAAATAATCCACCACAATTATATTACTCCGCATCAAATATTCACATATTTGAATTTCACTTCCACTTCACCTTTTTCCACGACTTTGACCATTCCACGGCCATGTCATATTTTCCACATCTTTGACTTTTCAACGCCACGTCATATTTTCCACATCTTTGACTATTCAACTCAATCTAAATTCTCATACGCAATTAGGTCACAAAGACACCATGCAATTAATCACTTATCAATTAATTCACATATCATAGCATTTAAGGCATTTAATGCAAAAATTTTATAACCCGAAAATTAGGGTTTGAAAAAGTGGGGCGTTACATTCCACCACCCTTAAAAGAAATTTCGTCCCGAAATTTGGTACCTCATGGAAAAAGTTCCGGGTACAGTTCCATCATCTTGTCTTCAAGCTCCCACGTGGCTTCTTCATATTCGTGGTTCCTCCATAGTACTTTCACGCTAGCAATGGATTTATTTCTCAAATTCTGAACCTTTCGGTCCAAGATCATTTGGGGTCTCTCTTCGTAGCTCAAGTCGGAATTCAACGCGACTTCTTCGTAGTGAATCACATGCTTCGGATCGAACACATATTTTCGCAACTGCGATACGTGAAAGACGTTGTGCACGTTTCCAAGACTTGGCGGTAGCGCCAATCGATAGGCTACGGGTCCTATTCCTTCTAGAATTTCGTAAGGCCCAATAAAACGTGGTTTCAACTTTCCTTTAACACCAAAACGTGTTATCCCTTTCGACGGGGACACTTTAAGAAAAACCTTATCACCGGCTTGAAATTGTAAGTCGGTTCGTCGGACGTCAGCGTATGACTTTTGTCTGTCCTGGGCTTCCTTTTATTCTCACACGAATTTGTCGAACGACTTCAACCATCTCTTCGACCGCATCGGGTCCTAGCACCCGTCGCTCTCCAACTTCATCCCAGTAGAGCGGCGATCTACATTTTCTTCCGTATAAGGCTTCATATGGCGCCATGTTGATTGTTGCTTGGAAGCTGTTATTGTAAGCAAATTCAATTAGTGGTAGTACGGTCTCCCAACTTCCACCGTGGTCGAGTATCACGGCTCTCAACATATCCTCGAGGGTTTGGATCGTCCTCTCGGATTGCCCATCGGATTGCGGGTGAAATGCCGTGCTAAAATTCAATCGCGTTCCAAGCTCGCGCTGTAGACTAATCCAAAATTTCGATGTGAACTTCGGGTCACGATCGGACGTAATTGTCACTGGGACTCCGTGCAATCGCACGATCTCCTTTATGTAGATCCGAGCCAGCTTGCTCGATCCATGAGTTACCGGAATCGGTATGAAATGCGCACTCTTCGTAAGTCGATCTATAATCACCCAGATTGCGGTGTTCCCATTTAGGGTCTTTGGCAAGGCCGTCACAAAATCCATGGCGATGTGCTCCCATTTCCACTCGGGTATCTCCAATGGTTGTAATTTTCCATGTGGTCGTTGATGTAATGCCTTCACCTGTTGGCAGGCTAAGCAACGTTCCACAAATGCCGCGATATCTCTCTTCATGCCGTTCCACCAAAAGGACTTTTTCAAGTCTTGGTACATCTTCGTGCTTCCAGGGTGGGCAGTGTATGGAGTTTCATGAGCTTCGCTCATGATCTCGTTCTTAAGTTCCTCGTTGTTTGGCACGCACAACCTTCCTTCAAAGGTGAGGGTGTTGTCGGACTCCTCACTAAATTTTCCGGATTCACCGGTTCTCACTTCAATTCGGATTTCTTCTAATTCTGCATCCATCCGTTGCGCTGCAACGATTCTCGTTTTCAGATCTGGTTTAACCACCAAAGTGGCAATTCGCTCTTCCACTGTTTCGGGTGCTCTTATCACTTCTAATCGCATTTTGCTAAATTCTCGTATCAAGCTCTCCTCTTCCGTTAGGAAAGTAGCCATTTGCGAATGATCTCTACGGCTCAAAGCATCTGCCACTACATTTGCTTTGCCGGGGTGGTAGTTGATGCCACAATCGTAGTCCTTCACTAGCTCGAGCCATCTTCGTTGTCGCATATTCAAGTCTCTCTGCTCGAAGAAATACTTTAAGCTCTTGTGGTCCGTAAAGATTTCACATCTAACTCCGTAGAGATGATGCCTCCAAATCTTTAGGGCATGTACCACTGCTGCTAACTCCAAATCGTGTGTTGGGTAGTTCAACTCGTGTGGTCTTAATTGTCGTGACGCGTAGGCGATCACTTTGTTATTTTGCATCAATACGCATCCTAATCCAACCTTCGAAGCGTCGGTGTAGACTACGTAATTCACTCCAGACTCGGGCACAGCTAACACTGGCGCGGTTGTCAACTTTTCCTTCAAGAGTTGAAAGCTTGCTTCACACTCTGGGGTCCAATTCACCTTGACTCCCTTCTTAAGTTGTTGCGTCATTGGTCTCGCTATCTTGGAGAATCCTTCAATGAATCTTCGGTAGTATCCTGCCAATCCTAGGAAACTCCGAATTTCGTTTGGTGTTGAAGGCGACTTCCATTGTTGTACCGCCTCAACCTTGGCGGGGTCCACTCGGATTCCTTCTGCCGACACAATGTGTCCTAGAAAGTTCACTTCCTTCAGCCAGAATTCACACTTGCTGAATTTGGCGTACAACTTCTCGGTCCTCAACGTCTCCAACGTGATTCGTAGGTGCTCCTCATGCTCCTTCTCGTTCTTTGAGTAGACTAGCACGTCATCTATAAAGACTAAAACGAATTTATCCAAGTACGGATGGAATATTCGATTCATCAAATCCATGAACACCGCTGGGGCATTCGTCAATCCAAACGGCATCACCACAAACTCGTAGTGGCCATATCTTGTGCGAAACGCAGTCTTGGGTATATCCTCCCTTCGAACTCGTAGTTGGTGATATCCGGACCTCAAGTCCATTTTTGAAAAGACTCCTGCTCCTCGAAGTTGATCAAACAAGTCATCTATCCTTGGCAGTGGATACTTGTTCTTAAGAGTCAACTTGTTTAGCTCCCTATAATCGATGCACATCCTCATCGATCCGTCCTTCTTCTTTACGAAAAGTACTGGTGCGCCCCATGGCGAGACACTAGGTCTAATGAAACCTAAGTCCATGAGTTCCTGGAGTTGTATCTTTAATTCCTCCAACTCTTTTGGCGCCATTCGATATGGTGCCTTTGATACGGGTGCGGCTCCCGGTTCAAGGTCAATCGTGAACTCCAATTGTCGATCTGGCGGTGGTCCAGGTAACACTTCTGGAAAAACGTCGGGAAATTCTTGCACAACAGCAACATCTTCCATCTTCTTCTCGTCCTTCTCCTCTCCATGGAGGTAGACAAGATAGGCAGTTCGCCCTTTTTTCATCATTGCGGTCGCTTGAAGCGCGGATATGATGGCGGTTCGCCGGTTCATCGAGATTCCATGGTATATGGTGGGTTCGCTTCCCGGAGCTTGTAGAGATATCTGCCTCTCCTTACAACGAATCGTCGCAAAGTTCGTTGTCAGCCAGTCCATTCCCAAGATTATATCGATATCCTCCATTTTTATGACTCGCAAGTCATGAGCAACTATCTTAAATTCTCCCATAACAATTTCTACGTTCGAGCACGTTCTAGATATTTCTATCATTCCTCCTACTGGTGAGGACACCATCATTCTACGTTCAGATTCGCTAGTAGGCAAGCTCAAAGTGCGCACACATAGTTCAGATATAAACGAGTGCGATGCGCCCGTGTCAAACAACACAACAACAGGGGTGTTGAGAATTTCGCCCATACCTGTCAAATTTCCTTTCCCACGATCCTCTTGCTCTTTCTTCGGCTTCTTCTGTTCCAGCGCGAACGCTCTAGCTTGGGGAGGAAGTCTGGGGCGGTGAGGTTGTTGTTGCCGCGACGATGAGTCGCGATTTCCTCCCGATTCATTCGGCGGTGTCCTCGCCGGTTGACGGGATCCCTGATCGTTCCGTCTCGATCCCGATCCTATCTTGTTACTCGGACACTCCCTAGAGAAGTGACCGTTTCCTCCACAAGTGTAGCACTTGATCACGTTCTGGTACCGGCATTCTCCGAAATGGTACTTAGAGCACACATTGCATTGTGGTGCCCTAGGTCGGTAGTCTCCTCTCTGGCTAGACGTATGCTGCCCTCCTCCGTGCTGGGATCGATGCTGGCTCGACTGGTGCCGTTTTCCATCGTGTGAAGTTCTAGGCTCATCCCACTTCCGTTTCTCTCTGGAGTAGTGCGGTGGGGGCAAAGACGAGGTAGTGTTCTCCTTAGCTTTCTCCTTAGGCATTGCTGCCTCAATATCTAGCGCAAGTGCTAATGCTTCGGTGTAGGGGAGTCTCCCTCGGCTGGCCAACGACATTCTTATCTCGGGTTTTAGTCCCTCACGGAACTTGTCGGATAGCTTCTCGTCGGTGTCGACTTGATCGGGGGCATACCGGGTCATGCTGTTGAGCGCTCGATCGTACTCGGTCACCGTCATGCGTCCTTGAGTCAGATTGTGGAACTCCGATGCCTTTGCTTTCCGATAGCTCTTCGGCACATACTTGTTGTATATTTCCGTCTTGAAACCTTCCCACGTCATCGCCTCTACTTGGTCTCGTGGCATAGTCTTCGTTCTAGTATCCCACCAAAAGTCGGCTGCCTCAGTCAGCTGATGGGTCACACAACTCATGCGTTCTCTATCGTTGCATCTCAAAATCGCGAAGATGCGCTCTATTGCCCGGATCCAAGATTCAGCCTTGGCCGGTTCTCCCAATCCATCAAACACAGGTGGCTTTTGCTCCAAGAATAGCTTCACGATTTCTCGATCGACCGGAGGCGGCGGAGGCGGAGGAGGTGGAGGATGCGGAATGGGTTGTGACACGCTGTCCTCTTCCTCCGGTTGAGGAGTTTGTTCTCGGTGGCGTCTTGGTGGCATTCTGATTTATCAACACAAAATATTCCCATGATTCTAACAATAGTCACGTGGTATAGTTGAATAACAAGGTTCATGGGTCAATTGTTTTAGAGTATATGGCCAAGCACAAGATATCAAAAGTTCGTCACGTAGACGGATTGCAAAGAGTAGTGTCAATCAACATTGTTACCAAAAATCGGTTGCGTCAAGGTTATCAAAAGATCAATGTTCCATATCATCAAGGTAATTGCACTTAAGAAGCAGTCGTACAATTTAAGTGGCGAGTACAGGGCGCCATAAGGTATTCAAAAATGGTGGTGCGATAAGAGGCATGATGTGATGGCGTGATAACATAGTGATAGATAATTTGTACCATGTACGAAAGGCAATCTATTGCATCAAAAATAATATCTCCCCATGGCATATAAATCAAAAACGTTGCCTCATAGAGGTCTTAGTATCAATTTGCAGAAAAATAAAAGAGTAGCAAAAATCATAAGGTAGAAAAATCAACAAATCAATCCAAAAACATGGGGGAAGCCAAAACAAATATTCCACGACTATCACTCCTAGTCGATATCGTTCATATCCTCCTCGGGGTCATCGTCCTCATCCATTTCCAAAGCAGGTCCTTCCTCGTCCGGTCCCTCATTCTCGCCATATTCACCAACATCCGGGGGCGGCGGAGTTATCGCACGCATGTCCTCCACATTCCCGTGGATGATCAAAGGGTTAGCCGCATTAGCCTTAAGTCTTGGCCTATTAGGGACACGATCAACATGCGGCTCCTTATCGCGACGATACCTCCATCGGCGGGCCTGTCCTGGCGGATACTTGTGCGGTGGGGGACTAAGCGGCGGTCCATCCCTCGCAGCTGCCATGGCTGGGAGTAGCACTCCTATCAAGCCGATTATATCGCCTCGAGGCTTGTACTCTGGCGGACTGAACCATGTATATGGCAATGCAGCTTGGGCAGTCCATTCGCTCCAAGGACTCGGCAGAGTGTGGATCAATCTCGAGATCCCCGCGTGATGGGTAACTCCTCCATACGCGTATGCATCCATCCAGCGATCGTAGAATTCGGTGACGTAGGTTAGGAGAAAGGACTTTCCATCCCACTCAAACTCTTGGTAGGTTTCGACAGGGAAAACCTTGTTCTTCGCGTAACGGTCGCGCATCGGTGCGTAATAATGATTAGGCATCTACAAAAGAAATCTCAGCATCAGAACAAGGATCGAAGAAAATATCAATAGTGTATAAGATTTCAACTGATGCTGAGAGTACGATGGATATATATATATATATATATATATATGTGTGTGTATGCGTCGAACGACGGAGGTGTGAAGATAATATCATATCAAGAAATAACGGAATTTCCTTTCCGTGCCAAAAGGTGTGTATATATATATATATTTTTCGCGTTTCGATGATTCGCAATTCGTTCTCATAAGTCGCTCGCCTCGTATTCGGCGTTTGATGCCTCCAAGTTCGATATTATCACAAAATTTTCATTCACGACACGACTTACAACTATGTATAGCAGCATGCTCAAGTTCATTCTCATAGATGTCGTTCATCACATATCACGCAAATCACAATCATATAGAATTTTCATAGAGTTTTATTCATTCAACTCATAACGGTCTCAACATATAATCACTTGCATAACAACATTTATCATTTGTTTTGCATAATCACATTTTGCAATTTCGCATGCATGCATAATCATCATTTTATACTCCATCACAAATTTCCAAATATCACAACAACTCCCATTCGCTTCAACTTCCAATATTTCATAATTCAAATCAATATTCAAGAGATACTTGTTACCTCATTCATCGTGGTTGAGCGGAGACGAGTTGCGGTGTTGAGCCTTCGACGATTATCAATTAATCAATTTACACAAATTTCAGATTTTTAATTCAACAAGACTCTTGGGTCCAGAGCGGAAAGAACTGAGGCTCTGATACCAACTGTAACGACCCGCCCATCTAGGGTATAATAAATGCGGCGATCGTTAACTAGGCGGACTTAAATGCATCAAAGATCATAGGCTAGGGTTCCATTTAAAAAGGGATTTAACCAAAGCATTTAATGAACAATTAAGTAGGAAGAAGAATAATGCCTTAGCAAAGAAATCCAACAAAAGGCTATCACAATAAATGCTTATCAAAGTTTCCAAAATATTCTCAACTGTTCCATATCCAAAATATTCCCACGAATTTAAAAGTATTCAACCCAACCAAAAGATCACAAGTTTTCATAATATAGCGGAAGCGATCAAGAGAGAAGTGAAGCTATGTATGGAGACACAACGACACTTAAAGTTCCAACAGATCATGATATTATTTCCTACTCAACACCGCCGCCCGCTCGTCACCGCTCAACCTGCACATAGGGAAAACACATGCAGGGCTGAGTACTTATAATCATACTCAGTGGACTCATTGCCGAAAACAGTTTTATCACAAATATAGTTATCATGCCATTTTCAAGTGTCCATCGGGGTTTTAACTTTAGAAAGACCCGAGGCACCAAAATATATTCTTTATCAAATATCACGGTCGCGCAACCATTTTTCACATCGACGTTTACCATATCCTCATTCTACATGACAAGGAATGCGGCCGCAATCCAGGTCACTAGACCGGCCAACCCGTACGCTGACACTCGGTCTAACATTGGTGTACACTAACCCAAGTAGAGTTTGCGGCTCTACAAGGATCCGAATTCGATTAAATCAATAGTGGCATAGCCACGAGGGATAGGCACGACAAAACAAATCAAGGCATGATAACACATATCTCATTCTCATCAATATCAGTTTAGGACAATGTCCTTATTTTAAAAGAAAAGCCCACCTCGTCGGCTTAGCTCGAAAGTATTCTCTTCTCCTCGTTTATCACGCTGAGAGCGCGAAGTATCACCTTTAAATTAGGCGTATCATAAATCAGTTTCAATCATTGATTTCAAATCATGCATGTTCCCATGTTTCCCTTTTTCCCATCGATAAATCTTTAATATCATCATCCAAAATCAAGGTATGATTAGCATATCATTTTTATTCAAATAACAACTCCAAATTCACCATTAAATCGTGTCACGCATGAGTGCTCTACACACACAACACACGCACACGAACACCACACATGTGCACGCCGACCGAGGCGTGCACACACACACACGCACGGTCACGCACACACACACTCACACATGTTTCCCAAAAATTCACCGATTAATATCTCCCATTCACTCGATCTATATGCATGTGAACTCAAGAACACCGATTAATCGGTAGAAGAAGAGGAGATCAAAATTAAAGTACCTTTTCCAAAAGAACGAACGGTAGAAACAAATTATGGCCTTGATTCTTCAATAAAATCTTGAACTTCAACTTGGATTCTTCTCAATTGATGAAGAATTCTTGAAGAAAAGTAGAAGAAATCTTGGAGAGAGTGGGGAGAGAGATTTTCGAAATTATGGGGGAGTGGGGCGCCGGTTTGTGAATGCTAGGGTTTAGGATCTCTCATGTATTTATAGAGGTTAGGATATACTCCCATAATTAAATAAATCAAGATTTGGATAAGATTTGGTGGAGGAAGTGACGTTGGAACCGTTGAGAATATAGGGGATTTCGAAATTTAGGCTTAAATAATTAGCCTATGATTTAATTTGAATATTTTACGGAGTAGAATAAAATATCACGGAGCAAGAAAAATAATAATATTCTCCCCCCAATTAAATGGAAAGGTGGCGTGTATTTTTGACTTCTTCAAAGGGATTCAAATCAAATCCTAATTTAATTAGGATATGGCAATATGTTCTTAGATATGGCAAGATATGGTAAGATATTATAGCATATTTATATTTATTCATGGAATAGAATAAATAAGAGATCAAATAAATAAATAATCCCTTCTCCCACAATATATGAGATTTTCGAAAATCTCATAGAAAAACAAAGTAGAGTTTTCGAAAATTCCAAGGTGGAATTAAAGTATAATCGGACTTTGGATTTAATTTGGATAATCATCCCAAACAAATAATTAAATTCAAGAAAAATAGGATTTCTTCTCCAAATAATAATAAGAGGGATCGAATAATTCCACATGATTAAATAATGCTCCTATTTAAAATTCTCACTCATCCCTTAGGAAAATAATCCACCACAATTATATTACTCCGCATCAAATATTCACATATTTGAATTTCACTTCCACTTCATCTTTTTCCACGACTTTGACCATTCCACGGCCATGTCATATTTTCCACATCTTTGACTTTTCAACGCCACGTCATATTTTCCACATCTTTGACTATTCAACTCAATCTAAATTCTCATACGCAGATAGGTCACAAAGACACCATGCAATTAATCACTCATCAATTAATTCACATATCATAGCATTTAAGGCATTTAATGCAAAAGTTTTATAAATCAAGTGAATTAGTTCTTATATTCTACATAATGTTTTTGTTCGATATTGATAAAAAAAAATTACTTAATTCTTATATTCGAATAGAGGACAATTTTTTTAACTACAGATCTATATCTACTATTCCTACTTACGTTCATGTGACAGAAAACGACTGGAAAACAATAAATGCGATGAAAATTTCAGATCTCAATTACAAATCAAGTGAATTAAGTCTTATATTCGGCATAATGTGATTTGTTCGGTATTGATAAAAAATGAATTTATTCTTATATTCGAATAGAGGACAAGTCTTATGTTCGACATAATGCAATATGATCTTTTTTTGAGGTGATATTATGAGGTGAATTGGTATCAAACAAAAACTTCTCTTATAGGAACCTTTATGGCCTAAAAAAAAAATTGACCATGTAGGTGTATAATGTTGGAAACGTGTGCATTATAGGAGCATTGTCTAGCTCGATTATCTGAACTCCATCAAGTGCACCGGTGCCTAACGAATTTGAGGTGCTTCTACACGCTAGGAAGAAATCGTTTTATCTTTGGGGACAATACTCATTCCGTAAGCACTAGCCAGGGCGTGATTTGTCTTGCGGAAAGAGGACTTTCCTCGACTCGACTTATAGTTTGGTTTGTTTTATTATTTCCGTTGTAATTTTCTTTCCACTTATTGTTGTTATTTTCCTTTCGATTGTAATAGTTAGAGTACCGTCTGTACACGGCTTGAGAAGGAATGTAAACTAGTGAGATCTCTATAGGATTAAAATAAGCGTCTTTGCAATGACACTTGAAGTTTGACAATGTGTTGTTGTCAAATGGATTCACTATCAATGAGTGTGATAAGTGGGTTTACATTAAGAACTCAGATAACGATTTTGTTATTGTGTGTGTCTTTATGATTATGATATTTTGATTTTGAGTAGCATTAGACACATTTTCAACCTTAATTTTCATATTTAAGACACATAATAATTAGAGTACCACCTGTACACGGCTTTCATCCCTTTATTTTTAACATATAACACTATAATTATAAGACAGGATTAAACTCGACAGAATTTTGCCAGTGTAAGAATGAGATATGACCAAGGTCTCTTAGCATCCTTCTCAGTGAAGCATCAATCAGTTTTTTTCTTTATATCAAAGTGTCAGAAAGAATATAAGGCGTTCCCAAAAACTCTGAATGCACCCAGTTAGTAGTATATATTGGGATGATACAAAAATATGGATTTAAATGAAGAAAGTTACAATAGAAGTAATCTTTGGATAATGGGAAAGTAGTGTTGCAGTCTTGCATGGGTCAGGTCCTTTTTCCTTTGCACGCATTATTCATAAATTATACTCTCCACATCCCATAAAGATATGTGCACTTTCGATTTTTATCTGTCCCATAAAAATATGTGCATTCCATTTTTGGAAAGTTATATCAATTTAATAATGTAGTTCTCACTATCCACTAACACAACTTTAACTACCATTCTCCTCCCCTCTCTTACTTTACCATACCATTCTCCTAATTTCTCTTACTTTACCAATTTTGTCTTAATTCCCGTGACATACCCATTGCCCATATTTTAATGGGATGGAGGGAGAATTGACATACTTGGATTTTACATGGTTTTAGAGGGTGGTTTTGTATGAAATTGATCATATTTTGTCTATTATTGAGCGTGTCTATATCTACTTCTCTATTATGTTGGTATGTTGACCATTTTGTTAAGAATGTGTAGAAAAAGGTACAAAATATGTGGGTGTGCAACAGCCTTGGTTTGAGACAATTTTTAGTGGTGATTTTGAAGTCCAATCAGCCCGTAATGCATTACATTCTCTTCGTCATTGAAAGAGTTTCGCGGGGGTATCTCGCACGCCTCAATCGGAGTTCGGTAGAAGAAGTTGTGGCCGTTACAAGAACACTGCGTTGTCCAGAAACTTTCACGCGGTCGGGTGAATTATTACACTGTAAATTCACCCGGCCGGGTACGGTAATTCTGCGATGAAAGATTCAGAAAGGGGTCGAAAATCTTCACACGGCCGGGTCAATTTTACAATGTATTCATTCACGTCGGGTGCACTGTTTTGGCGAATTATTTTGCAGAAAATACAATTTTTGAGAAAAGAAAAAGAAGAAAAAGGCTGGGGTTAAGCATCATTATACGGCTACCGCCCCCAACACTACACACACTCCCAAGAACACCTTTGAGAGAGAGAATTGGAGATTGCTTGCATATATCAAAGTGTTAACATATTTTTCAATACGGAAAAAAACACAGCCAACCAAAAATCAGTATATACTCCACAGACAAGCAAATTTAAATGGCCAACCAAGCAATACATAAACTTGAAATAAAGCAGCTAATATTCACCATCCAAAGCGGTAAACCAAATTCTAAAACCAAGCAATCCGTAAACCAAAACAAAGCAATATTCTGAACACATCCAAATCAAAACAAAGTTATTGCCATTTTTATAAAACAATGACAGTCACCACTCAAGGTTTGGGGAACTCTGCCAGCATCTTTTCAACATCAACGGCTCCCTTCTTATGTGCCTCTTCAAGGTGGTTGTCTGCGCTTTTTAATGAATCATTCACGTGCATGAATGTGATCCATTTCAATCCCATACTTCAACCCTTCCCTTTTGCACACAATATATTGCCAAGTAACACACTCACGTGAAGATTTGGTTCCATGTTTCCGTGTGTCGATTCACGAGCATAAGCATCATAGAAAGCAATTTCGTTGTCCAAGGTGTCGAATTTCTTGCCAAAGAATGGTTTTAATTTGTCATCGCAATCGGGCACACAAGGAACTGTGTAGGATATAGAATAAGCTTTAGCTACAAATGAGGCAAGCAATACATGGTATTCAGTCAAGCGCACATGCGATGCACAATCTGAATTAAAGCACAACAAGCACTGCCATGCAAACATAGAAGCAATACAGTATTTAAAGCGCTGCAATTGGTCATCTATTACTAATTTTAGAAAAGCAAGCAAGGATATTTTTTAACAACAATCAAATGCAAATGGAGCCCAACAATTAAGCAATCCACCATATTTAACCAAGCAATGAAATTTTTAACTAAGCAACACAACATGCTTAACCAAGCAACACAACATGCTTAACCAAGCAATAGGCATAACTAAGCAACACAACATGCTTAACCAAGCAATGTAGCATAACAAATCAAATTCGTGAATTTGATGACAAATTCATAAACTTCATCAAATTCGTGAACTCCCTGACAAATTCATAAATTTCATTTACGAGTTCAACTAGGAAGATGCATATTCGGTAGTCCACATATCAAATTCGTGAATTTGAGTTCAGGTATAAAAAATTCACAACTACACGATTGCATAAAAATAATCACAAATCGAAAACCAACAAACTGTGAATACACTAACCGTCTTCAAAATCAGTGAAATGAATATCGGCGGGAACTTCTTCTCCATGGATTGACTACTGACTGAAGATTGAAGAAAAAATCACGGAGAACATAATGCATATGGCGCAGAAGATAAAAAGAATTGCAGAGACTGAATATAGCGGGGGCGGTTTTTGGCTAAAGATTTGATAGATTAATGCTGAAAATAGAAGAAAGAGAGAAGGAAGATAAAGACCGTAATTGGCGTGAAGAGAGAAACGGCTGGAATTGTTATTCCCAGTTATAGCCTTTTGCATTTTTTTTATTATTTTTTTAAGAAAATTGAGTCTGCCAAGTGTCACTTTAAAATTGCATCTCACGCCAAATCTAACGCCTCAGATTGGTGGTACGGTATCACCCAAAATAGCGTTGTCATTTTAGCATTTCCCTCTTTCAATATGTATATCTAGAAATATCTAATACACATATATTGCTCATGTTTAACAAATGTACTATCATTTTATACTCATTTATATTTAAGAGTGAACTATATATATGGTTAGGGATGTCAATTAGGCTAACCCGCTCGGGTTCGGGCCAAACCACTTGGGTCGTCGGGCTATTTGAGTGCGAGTTATTTGGGTTGTGAATTTTTCGGGTTATAAATTTTCAGTTATAACCCTAAATCTTCGGGTTTCGAGCTAACCCATGGGTAATTCGGGCCAAAAGTGATCTTATGTGTTACTTAATATCCAATCCAGTATTCTAACTTAAAATAAAACAAATTGTCACAAATAGTATAGTATAATCAAAGTGATCAAGAAAAATAAAATCTATACAATATATAAAAGGGGAGTTTTGTATAAATTTAAAGGGCTAACTGCTTTAAAAGTCACGAACTTTCTCCAAATTCCGGTTTTTCCCACAACCTATAAAATTGGTGTGTAAAGTCACGAACTTTGCATTTAGTCGCCGATTTCCCATGATGGTTTTTCCGGTCAAAGAGTGAGCTGACGTGTATCTTTTAATTGACGTGGCGGCTGACTTGGTCAATAATTATTGACTATGCAACGAAAATTACACAATAAAATTACAAAATAAAATTTAATACTTTAAAAAATTTAAATTCAGTAAATACAAATAATTTACACTCGAATTTTACAAGCAAAATTAACCTAACCTAACCTCAATTCACCCTCAAATTCTCAAACCCTAAAAATTGTATATCCGAAATCTCTCTCTCTGAAGCAGCACGCCGACGACGAGACGAGCTGTGCGTGAGTCCCCTCTTTGGTCGACGAGCAAGACCACGACGAGTCCATAGGCTTACCTGCAACGGCGACGAGCAGTGCGTAAGGATTCTTCGACATGGAGATGTGGCCGGGTTTCTTCCCGGACAAGCCGAATCCGAACCCGTAAGTGAATCTTTGCCCTTTTTACTGCAAAAGCGTTGGTTGGTCCCCACTTTGCATTGTTTAAATTAACTTGATCTTGCTTTGCATCGATTTTGATTAAATTTAGGGTTCGGCGGTGGTCCCCAGTTAGCATCAATTTTGTTTAAAATTCTTGGTCCCCACTTGCATTATTGTTTAAATTCGTTGCCCCCCCTCCCCCCTCCCCCATCTGGTTCTGTTTTTTTGACTTTTTCCAATAATTTTTCAGTAAGCCTTTTCTCCTTCGGATTTACCATGGAGGGAATTTCATTCCAGATGGGAAGTTTTGCGAGAAATACATAGGTGGGGAAGTATGGGAAGGCATTGGGTTTGATCCAGATAGATTTGGTTACTTCGACCTAGTGGAGGAACTGAACAAACTAGGTTTAGACAGTTGGGATAGACTTAGCTTCAAGAGAAAATGGGGAGTGCAGCAAATTGATATAAAAGGTGATGCGGAGGTGATGTTAATGCTGAAGTTTCTAACCACGGTTAAAAATCAAGTATGTGATGTGTATGTTGTTGGTGGGAAGAAGGGTGGCCTAGAGCAAATTGTTGAAGATAAATCCGTGGGTAGGGGAGACACTATGGGTGATGAAGCTGTCAAGCATCGAGTGGTTGAGTTTGAGTCAGTGAGAAAGGCTAATGTTGAGTATGTGAATAAGAGCAAGTGTAACAAAAAGAGTAGAAAGGAAACAACTTCAAAGGCTGGCAAGTTCAAATCAGTTTCCACCCAAAATACTGTGGAAAAGAATGTTGAAAGCAGTGTGAAGAAAAGTTTGTTCCAGTCTTCCCAGAAGTCAGTGTTTGAAAGTGTGGGTAAGGGTGTGAGAGCTAGGAATTCTGCATCTAAGGATGTGGATGAGAATGTGGGAGCTAGTAAATCTACATCTAAGGATGTGGGTGAGACTGTGGGAGCTAGTAAATCTACATCTAAGGATGTGGGTGAGAATGTGGGAGCTAGTAAATCCACATCTAAGGATGTGGGTGAGAATGTGGGAGCTAGACCTGATGAGAGTGTGGGAGATAAGCCTGATCAAAGTATTGGAGTGGGTATGGGATATGACAGTGAGGATGATGGGAGTTATATACCATCTTCTGAAGATGAGGAAACTGATGATGACATGGAGGTTGAGGAATTAGTGTCAGAGGATGAGGAATACACACAAGGAAGGAAGAAAGCAAAAGAAAATAAGGAGAAAGAGTTTGTTGTTACTGATGACATGTTCTATGGCCTAGTCAGTGGTGGGCAAATAAGTGACTATGTGTCTGAGTATGAGAATTCAGAAGAAGGTGATATCTACTCTAGCTCAACTGATTCTCAAGATGAAGGGAGAAGAAAGATGGAAAGACATGCCAAAGTGATGTATGATCCAAGATGTGATCATAAGCATTTAAAATTGTGTATTGGAATGGGATTTATTGATGGTTTTCAAGCCAGAGATGCTCTGACAGACAATGCAGTTGAAAATGGTTGGGAGATCCACTTCAAGAGAGCAAATAGGAAGGCATTTGAGGCAGGTTGCAAAAGTCCTTGTAAATGGTTCTGTTCTGGGAGTGTTGTGAGTAAAACGGGTTGTATAGTAATTAAGAAACTGGAACCAGAGCACACATGTCCTAGGGCTATGAGAAACAAGATTGTGACATCTAATTGGATTGCCAGAAAATACTTGCATGTGTTTAGGCTTAGACCAGAGTTCAGTTGCAAGGAATTAGGTAAGGACTTGATGCAGCGGTTTGCATTTGATGCAGCCAAGTGGAGGTTATACCATTCCAAGAGAAAGGCAATTGAGATGCTGATGGGAACAGTGGAAGATCATTATGCAAAGCTGAGGAGTTATATGCTGGAGTTGGGTAGGTCTGACAGAGAAGGGCGGTTTGAATTACATGTGGATGTGGGTGCTGTATTTAAGGCTGTGTACATTGGTTTTAGTGGTCTAAGAAAGGGTTTCAAGGAGGGCTGTAGACAGGTGATTGGTCTGGATGGTGCTTTCCTTAAGACATATCTTGGTGGGATATTGTTAACTGCTGTAGGAACTGATGGCAACAATCAAATGTATCCCATTGCTTGGGCAGTGGTTGAGGCTGAGAATGAAGTTTGTTGGGCTTGGTTCATTAATATTCTTGCTGAAGAGTTGGCATTGGGTGAAGGAGTAGGAATTACCATTATCAGTGATCAGCAAAAGGTATATACTATGCTAACTTATTAATTTATGCCAGTTATATATATGTTTTATTTGGAATTGTTGTCTAATTTGTTATGTTTTCACTTACAATGTTGTTTGATAGGGACTTGAGAATGCAGTTCAGAATCTACTTCCATTTGCAGAGCATAGAAACTGTGCAAGGCATATCTATGCTAACTGGAAAAAAACCAACAAAGGTCCACTTTTGAAGCAGCTTTTCTGGAGGCTGGTTAGATGTACTTATATGGAAGAGTATGAGATTGCATGCAGAGAGCTAGAGAAGGAAGATGGACAGGCTTTTGCTGATTTAATGGACAAAAACCCAAGCAGATTCTGTAAGGCTTTTCTAACACCTGTACAATGCTCTGATGCTATTCTTAACAATGTCTGTGAATGTTTCAACTCCTATATTCTGGAGGCTAGGAGCAAACATGTAGTAGACATGCTTGAGGAAATGCGAACCACACTCATGGAGAGACTTTATAGAAAGAGTGTAGAAATGGAGATTGCTGGGAGTAGTTCTACTGTGTGTCCAAAAGTGAGGAAAAAAATTGAAGCTATGATTTATGAAAGCAGAAATTGTACCACCATTCATGCAATTGGGGGGAAATTTGAAGTTAGCCACTTTGAGGATAGGTTTGTAGTGACTCCTTCCACAAGGCAGTGTGGTTGTAGGAAATGGGATTTGACTGGAATTCCTTGCCTTCATGCATGTGCTGTTATTCACTTCCTCAAGCAGAATGTTGATGATTATGTCCATGAATACTTCTCATTGAGCAAGTATAAGGTTGCTTATGGATATGGGTTGCCAGCGTTAAATGGGGAGAAATTATGGCCAGTTGCTGAGGGGTACCCGGTTGTATCTCCACCTGTGAAAAAGATGCCCGGTAGGCCCAAGAAGGTAAGAAGGAGGGATCCATTCGAGAAGGATCCAGCTAGGCCTAATAGAATGAGAAAGATATGTGTAATGACATGCCAGAAGTGTTTCCAAGAAGGCCACAACTCTAGAACTTGCAAAAACGATCCAGTTGAAGTCCAACCTAAACCAAAGGTATTAAACTCTAGTTTTAATTGTACAACTATATTTTATCTCTATCTATTATTACTAACATTGCAATTACTCAATTTATAGGCCAAGATGGGAAGGCCTCGCAAGACACCATCTAATGCCGAAAATGGTACCATTGCTATTACGGGGAGAGCTGGAAGAAGGGGGGGCCGTGGAGGAGGCCGTGGTGGAGGGCGTGCTGGAGGGCGTGCTGGAGGACATGCTGGAGGAGGTTCGGGAGGAGGTGATGGCTCAATCCTCACGCAGCAAAGCAACAACAATGGTTGAAGATGTTGAATGTGTGGAAGAAAACAATGTTTTTTTGTGAGCACCAAACTATGTCTTAACAATGTGTTTTGTGAGCACCAAACTATATGTGGTTGGGTACTAAATTATGTGTAGACAGTGTGTTTTATGGCAGCAAACTATGATCAATTCAACTGTGTGTTTTGTGGCAGCTTCCTCTTTCTATTATATTTCTTCTTCTTTGTTGGACAGGAACTCTTAATGTATAGCATCCTGGTTAAATTTGAACTCGTAACTCAATGCATTCATAGGGAAAAATAATTACTCAATGTTATATTTGAACTCACTAATCAATGCATTCATAGGAGAAAAATCACTACAATATTATTGTTTCCGTAGTGTATTACATTGGAGTTCAACTTGCATAGTCTACTACAATCATTGGTTCTATTAGATAAGCTACGTCAGTATCCAAATGACGACACATAAAATGCAAATGACAACCTTCAAGTTCCGGTTTTGACGATGTAAATCTGCGACAACACCTTGGAGTGCTTCAACTTCAGCGGTTTTGGGACGGACACTCTCATCAAGTGCATCCTGCATAGCAACTTTATCTCTCAACGCTCTTTGCACGTTGTCCCTATCCATCTTCAATTTCTTAAAAAAGTACTCTTGATTCGGCGACAACGATGGATCAATCCAACGAAAGAATTTGCAATCGTCCTCCTTCCATACTTGGCAACGATAGAAGCGTCGTCCGGGATTGGCATCCGTATTTGATGTCACCACATCGGCTTCAAGACCATGATCACAGACCACTGCCTCAAACCTGGCCAAGTCATTCTGCTCGAAGACCGCGAAGACGTGGACATCCTACACCAAAAACACAATCATGAACTATTATACCCATTGCACATTCAAAATCGGGAAAGAAGTTTATTCAATTTTAAACCCAGCCATGGACATCCTAAACCCAACCACAAATCAAGAAGAAGTTTATTCAATCCAGAAACGACATTGAACCCAAAACCAACAGAACCCTAAATCGCATATTCAAAATTCAGGGTTTCAAATCTGATGTCTCAAAAATCAGAATTTCAAGCCCTAAAATTGAAGCTATGATCTTACCTTGTTAACAAATGGTAATGAATTGATATTGCCCACGAGATTACGGGTGAAGCGTGCGCCACAGAGGGAAGAAAAATCTCGATTGAAGTGGGTGAATCGCGATTTAGGATGATTCAATTTTCATGTTTGATTTGGGAATATAAACCAAATTTTGGACTTAGGGATGAAACGACGTCGTTTTAGGTGTTTAAAACGACGTCATTCTCAGAATTTCCGATGATATCCATGTCAGCTTTCAGGCATGCCACATAGGACACTTATTTACCGGAAAACACAGGGTCGGGTCAAAATGGGAGATACCATCAACCCGGCAAAGTTCGTGACTTTACACGCCAATTTTATAGGTTGTGGGAAAAACCGGAATTTGGAGAAAGTTCGTGACTTTTAAAGCAGTTAGCCCAAATTTAAAAGAGTGGAGTGAGTGGTACAATATATAAAATGAGAGTTTTGGGGGAGTTTTGGAGAAATTTAAAAGAGTGGAGTGAGTGGGAAGTTAAAAAGAAATTATAAATTAAAATTAGTGGGGCAACTCCACCATGTGTGCATTTTTCTCACGTCCAAATTTACATTTGTAGTAGGTGGTTATTGATTAAGTTTGTAAGTTTCATACTAGCCAGATAAGATAGATTTTAGTGATTACTGACATTTTTGTTTGTTTGTTTTAGGTGAATATGAGCATAGCAATACTCCCTAGGTCAAACGAATTTAATTGGAACAGTGCTACAGTAGGCCTAATTCAGTCTTCTTTTTTTGGGGTTATCTGCTCACTAATTGGAATAGTGCTACATAGGCCTAATTCAGTCTTCTTTTTTCTGGGGTTATCTGCTCACTCAGGTATTTTGTTAATTTATAAATACATGATTGTGTATGCGTGGGAGTTACAAATAATTGTGTATGATTAAAGAGTGATTTAATGAGTCCCTAAATTTTGCTGTTACATCAAGGATTACTGCATAATATTGTAGCCTATAAATATGTCATTTAAAGGCTGGATATCCACATATACCTCCTTACCTTATAAACTAAAGCATATTATTTTTGCTCTTACCATAAGAGTAACTCTTAAAGATTGACGCCATGGAACCATTCCACACCATGCTCAGTGAGCTCGAGGTCCCAATTTCTTTGGTTGGCTAATTTTGTTCTTCTTAATTATGTTTTCGTTCCTTTTTTTTTATTAATTTTATTTTTCTTTTCTTAAAATTTTTTAAATTATATTTTTTTGTTTTTCTCATCATTTTTTTATATCAATTTTGATACAACATCGTATTTGTTATTAATATTATATGAACTCATTGGTATTTTTTTCTTTTTAGTTATATTTTTAGTTTCTTTCCATCCATTTTTATTCCATACTATGTTTTTTTAGATTGATGTTACCACCATTTTCTTTCTTTTTCTTTTTAATAATTATAATTTTTTTCAATAGTAATGATTAGATTTTTAGTCGATCTATGTTACTTTATAGTTGATCCATGTTAAAAAATTTATATTGAAATTATAATTGGCTAATTTTTTTATACATATCTATAAGTAGGTTGAGTTATATGAATGGATTATTCTATTGGTAAATTTAGTGTATAATTGAATTTATCTTTAATTTTATTAAAAACTATACAAATTGTTGGACGAAAGTAGCAATACATATTGATCATTGATTTTGTGCATTGCAAATTAATTTTGTTAGTGCATAATGAAGTTTCAAAAATGATGAGTAGTTATCTATTGTGTTTAATTCTTTATTTTGATATATTTTTATCTTCCTATCATGATTAATATTTAAAGAATATATTATGTGATTTTTTTTCAAATTTATTATGCTTCAATGTTGATTTATATAGATTTTTAATTCTGATATAACTAAAATTATTACTCATATTGTTTATTATTAATATTGATTCTAATTTTGTGAAATTAATTCAAAATTGAAAATTAATATTTTAAAAGTATACTAATCTGTGCATAACACATGCGTGATACTAGTACTAATAACAATTGAATGGAAATCATGCATTTAAAAGGAGTTAAATGACATTCTTAATTGTATACCCAAAAAATAAATTCTAAGTAGTTAAAAAAAGATAATATAGATAGTAGTATGTCAAAAATAAATTCTATGGAGTTGAATGACATTCTTCTACATCAATAATTTATTAAGCTTCAACCGGATCATTGTCTTCGATAGGAAAGAAGTAATGCGACATTTAATAAAAGTAATATTTCATATAACCCTAACTCTCAATTTTAGAGAGAATACATAATTTCCATGTATACTTCGTATCAATGCTGCTTTTAGTATTGTAATTACCATATATATTTCATATCAACGTTGCTTTTAATATTGTAATTACCATATATACTTCATATAAGCATATAACCCAAAATTTTAATTATATTTTTATTTTAAAAGCTCAACCCATGGGCTAACCCGCAACCCACCCAGACCAGCCTGCATAACTAGCTGACCCGAACGGGTCAACCCGTGTAGCCCTATTCTGTATTTGGGTTGCGATTTTTCGGCCCTAACCCTATGATTTTATCGGATTATTCAGGTCGACCCGCGGATTTTGGGCTAGATTGACATCCCCATAAATGGTACATGATCTTTATTTTATATCGTTTTTTATAACCGGGAGAAAAATAACCCTAGATACCAAACATGTGATTTTTTGGTTATGGAAGATATTTTTAGAAAGAGTGAACTACAAAAATAGTCCCTCGACTATGCGTTTATCTCGCCGATGAACCCTGGACTTTAAAAATATCCTAGACAACCCTGGACTAAGCGTTTATCTCGAAAATGGTCCTTTTTCACTGTTTCGTGACGAAAATACCCTTTTGGGGGATTTTGAGGGGTTTGGGCAATTTGGTCTTTTTACATTTCAAATATGATATAATTTCAGTGATGTACTAAATATGATATTATTTCAAAATTATCATTCTTCTTCCGTTTTGCCATCCTTCACTTTGTTTCTTTATTTCAATATTAGATTTAATTTTATAAAATTAAATTTTAAATTTTGATTTTTTAAATATCAATACATTTTTTGAATTATTAAAATTACTATTAAATAAAAGATTAATAGTTTTAATCAATATTTGATAGTGTCTAATATTTAATCAATAAGGTACGATGACACCTTAGTTTTAATCCGAAATAAATAGATCTATAACACGATTTATGAATTCCGAAATAAATATGCACCTAAATATACATCTAAATTCCGAAATAAATAGATCATATAACACGATTTATTCCGAAATAAATATGCACCTAAATAAATATGCATCTAAACTAAGGCGGCATCGTCGTACCTTATTGATTAAATATTAGACACTATCAAATATTGATTAAAACTATTATTTGTTATTTAATAGTAATTGAATAATTAAAAAATTTATTGATATTTAAAAATTGAAATTTAAAATTTAATTTTATAAAATTAAATCTAATATCGAAATAAAGAAACAAAGTTAAGGATGGCAAAAGGGAAGAAGAGTGATAATTTTGAAATAATATCAGATTTAGTACATCACTGAAATAATATCAGATTTAAAAGTATAAAAAGACCAAATTGCCCAAACCCCCCAAAAGGGTATTTTCGTCACGAAACAGTGAAAAAAGGATCATTTTCGAGATAAACGCTTAGTCCAGGGTTGTCTACAGATATTTTTAAAGTCCAGGGTTCATTGGCGAGATAAATGCATAGTCCAGGGACTATTTTTGTGGTTCACTCCTTTAAAATTTTCAATTCAACAGTACCAAAAATGTGATTTTTTTTCTTCCTTTCTTATTTCTTTTTTTCTTCTTTAGTTTCTTTTTTTTTTTCTTCATTTTCTTCTTTCTTTTTAGTATTTTATCTTCCTTTCTTCTTTCTGTTTTCTCCTTAATTTATGTTTCCTCTTTTGTCTTTTCTCCTCTTTTTCTTCTTTCTTTTTATTGTTTTATACGTGCATCTAATTGCATTCATAATATAAATCAAGAACAAACACTTAATTAAATTAATTATTTAAAGTAATTAAATCAATTGAATATTTTTTATTAAATGATTTTATGCTCATTTTAGGATTGAAAAACATCTAACTAAAAATATTTAACTTTTTATATCATTATGAATATAATTTACAATTTTAAATATTTATTAAGACTATATTGATTAGCTAAATTTAATATAAAATAATAATAATAATTAATATTATATGATTCATAATTTAAATAATTTACTATAATTATTTATTAATTTCTACTAGTTTTTAGTATTTTAACATATTATTATAATTATTAAATATAATTATAACTATAATTATAATTAAGTATATTTGAATGATGTTAAAAAATAAATAAATTATTAATTTATAATATCAAATAATAATATTAATATTGATTAATAATATTAGTATAAAGAGTGATGAGAATGAGAGAAGTATTATAATATTACTTTTGGTACTAGTTTTGTGTAAGCACAAAATATGACACAAATAGGAAAATGTATTTGTTTAGAGGATATTTTGAAGAAAAAATCGCATTAGGTACCAAAAATGTGATTTATAGGTACCAAAAACGATACTCCCTCCGTCCGCGAATAGGAGTTCTATTTTTCCATTTTAGTCCGTCCCCGAACAGGAGTTCCGGTTAACTTTTACCATAAAAGGTAATAGGATCCCACCTTCCACTAACTCATTCTACTCACATTTCATTTAGAAGTAATATATATAAGTGGGACCTCCTTCCATTAACTTTTTTCCACCTATTTTTCTTAACATTTGTTAAAATCCATGTCGCTATGAAATGAGACTCTTAATAACGGACGGAAGGAATATAAAATAAAGATCTAGTACCATGAAAAAATCAGATATCATTTATACAGTTGACACTATATTTAAAGAGTATTTGTTGAGCTTTGTTAGGATCCAAAAAGATTTGGATTTGTATTATCCTAAGACTTTTGTTTGAATGAAGTAGTAGTTCAATTTTATTAAAGGAATCAAAGAGAAGACCAAAAGGGGAACTAGCTGTGGACGAGGAAGAGATGAGAAAGGAATCAAAGTATCTATTGCCACTTTACACCGCAGCAGCGGTTGGAACACGACAGCGGTGCCAAATTGGAGAGGCGTCGGCCGATGAGAAAGAGATGATCTTGGAGGCTAGGTATTGCAAATTGGGACATTATTAATTTGTTGGGTTCCTCTTAGGTGCACACGGTTCAAAAACTGTCGGTTCCGGTTCGGAACCGGCGGTTCACGGTTCAAAAAACTGTTGAACCTGAACCGGCCCGCCAAGGGTTTAGGCGGTTCCGGTTCCGATTCAAAAAACCGCTGGTTCTGGCGACGGTTCAAAATCGTCGGTTTCCGGCCAAACCCATCGGTTCCGGGCCGGTTTGCCGGTTCACTTTTAATTTTTTTTTTTTTTTTTTTTTGCTTATGAATTCTATGAAACCATTCTTGATTTTCTCATTTATAGAGACATCCTTGAATGTTTTATGTTAAACTTTCGATGTGGGATAAAATGTGTTGAAGTATTTTCTTTTAGAGTAAAAGCCAAAACTGGTGCTGAACATATGACCATTTTATGATTTTGGTCCTAAACTTTATCTTTTGAATTTTTTGGTCCTGCACATTTCAAATCATATCACAATTAGTCCTCCGTCAATAGTTCCGTTAATTTTATAACAGTCAACGGGTTTAACCCAATTTTGACCAAATTAAAATTTTAATTCTGATTTTTAACACACTAATTAATTCCCTAATTCTGATTCCTCGCCGCCCTCTCCTTCTCCTTCACAAATCAGCGAACCACTCCTATTCGTCGCCCTCTCCTTCTCCTTTCCTTCACTCTCAGCAACGAAGTCGCCGGCGACGTCATTGGCCTTCCTGGTTAGACAACCCCTTACCCAACTTTTTTTCGGCGATTTGGTTGCCATCGTTCCAGCACTCGTCGTCTCCTGCTCGAAATCAGGCTGCTGTCCGGTGCCTCGCGATTCGCTGCTGCTGGTGCATCGTGACCAGCCCCAGCCCCTAGTGAAAGCAGAGAGTTCTGTGAGTCAAAAATCAGCAATGAGGATTCTCAATTCCATCTCGATTTCAAACCAAGTTGATGCGGGGCTGGACGGCGACGACTCCTACTTCGATCAGCAGCCTCGCAACCGGCGGACAGCACCCGCTGGTGAAACTCCAAGAGTGCAGCGGCGGCGATGCCTGCAGTGGCGACGATATGTCGGCAACAACAGCGAGAGAGAGTGACAGAGGTATGACAGAGAAGGGGTGAATCGGAGGGGGAAGAGTGAAAGATGGGCTGACGGTGGCTGACCGCAGCTGCTCTAACTGGACTCCCGGTGACAAAGAAGCAGCGGCGGCGGCAATTGCAGACGGTGGCGACGAACATGATGTGAGAGAGAAAAGAGGAAGAAGATGAAATTAAGTAGTAATTAATCATATTTAACAATTTAATTTGGTCAAAATCGGATTTAATACTGTTGACTGTTAAATATTAACGGAATGGTTAACGGAGGATCAATTGTGATCCGATTTGAAATGTGCAGGACCAAAAACTCCAAAAGATCAAGTTTAGGACCAAAATCATAAAATTATCATATGTTCAGGACCAGTTTTTGCATTTACTCTTTCTTTTATAAGTACATGTTTAGAGCATTCATTCATCTTTTTCCAATGTGGGATACAAAACTTTCTTTTGTCTTTTACTTTTCTTCATTTTCTGTATAATATATATAAACAAAATTATTGTTTGAATATATTCTTGATAGATAAAAATAAATATAAATAATTATTGAGAAATATGATTTGTATATAGAAAAATATTTATTTGTATAATAGTTATCGTTATGTTTATACAATTTGTATAATAATTATTCTTTTAATGTGTATAATAGTATTCATTAGTTAACATATACATAAATTTACAAACATAAGCAATCGATAATGATAAACAACTAATGAATAATAGTTCATGTAATAATATTTGTTGTTAAATTATAATAATAGAAGGTAGAGTAGTGGGAGTAATATAGACAAAGAATGATGTGAGATCTATCATATAGTTATAAATAATGACTTTTATCCCACATTGAAAGAAAGAGTAACACATCCAAGAATGTGTAACTATTAAAGAGAATAATCCAATACACTCTCTTCCAATTTAAGTATCGATATTTTAAAAATCAAAAGGTTTAACTTTAAGTATGAGCGATTGATTTTATTTTATTTTTATCTTTTTTCGTCTTTATTATGTATAAAATAAAATATGCATAAATAAAATTCAAACAATAAGGTGAAAATTGTAATTTTATTGATAATAAATTTGAACAAGACTAAAAGTTACAACTTATAATGATTATACTTTAATTATAAAAATTAATAAATAATAAACAATACTTTTGTCACACCTCAACCCTTATGACGTATGCACTTACTATAAATAAATTCAAATATTTAAAACAAATAACCACATTTCGAGTATATAAAGCGCACATATTATATAATTTCAAAAACCACTATTTATCAAGTACATATTTCAAACATTCTAAATTGTAGTGGGACCCTCTCACCACTCTATATACTATATATTTATCTACATGCAAAAATGATGAGGAGGAGAAGGTTTCCAAAACGCGTCAGCCGCCGAACCTGATGATACGTGCAGTTCCTACGACCCACGTCAACCAAAAGCTTTACTGATATCTTATTCCTGAAAAATAATAGTGGTTTATATGAGCCACAACTCAGTGTATATAAACCTTACCTTTAATTCCATATCTCATATATCAATATATTCTTTAACCAATATATATAACAATAACCAACAAATTAACAATTATTCCATGTACATATGCATATGCCACTCTGTTCAATTTAATATTCTGTGACAGTTCAAGCCTGGAATCTGCCCGGGATTTCCAATATGCCAGTATGATTTGACCCGAAGGTCCTGATAAGGCTAATTTCATGCATCGGTTATATAGTGAAAAGCACTACATTTTACTGGTCTAACACAGTTTCTAAGCCAGGTGTGTGACAGAATCGCTAGATCCAGGAGATGCTGGAGGAAACAATCTAGCGAAAAAATGAAGGAGAAGTGAGCAGAACTTAAGGAAAAGAAGGGAGTCAATAGCTGAGGGTAACAAAGTCTATCTATACCTCGCTGGGCTCCACTTCAACGCCTATAAATAGAGGAGCATGCAACGCACAAGATATCACTTTTTTTCGTTCACTCTTAGCTCACACACAACACACACTTGGGAAATGGGAGTTCTGGGGTAGTTTTAGGTTTCAAAGGGTCAATTCTTCAGAGAAATTCCGTCGTAACACCGTCCGCATGAGGGCGAAGATACAATCTATTTACTTTCAGTTCTTTTGCACTCTATTTCGTTCGAACTTCACTTTTGGAAGTCGATTTGGTTGTTGATGTTACCAATGATCTATGCATATTTTAGTTTTCGTTATATTTGTGTTATTTCGTGTTGATCTACGTTGATCCTGCTGTTAAGAGTTTTTATTTGGGCAAGTTGCATGTTGATCTCTGTTTTTGTTACTTTGGTGCTCGATCTGGGAATTTGGCTGTAGATCTGCGGTGTTGTTGTTGATTGGAGGTTATTGGTTGAATCTAAAGTTATGAAATGTTTCTTTTGGCTGGAGTTTGTGTCGGATGCTTGGATCCGGAGTGGATTTAGCGTCCGAGGTTGGATCTGAACAGAGGAAGTCGAGTAATGCATGGATTTTGAGTTTTCTGTTTGCTTTCTGTTTTGCTTCGTCTAGCATCCATAGATCTGTTTAGTTCTTAATTGTTCTTCATTAAAATTGTGAAAATCCAGTCTGCTCTGTTCCGATTTCACTCATGCTGTTTTCTTCTGAGTTTTTATGCAAATTGGTTGGAGAAGATGATGTCGTTGTTAGTTATTACCTTAGTTAGTTGTTTTTCCAGCTTTCCGTCCGTTACTCTGCTTTTTCAGTTATGGTCCCCACCGTCAGTTTATCTCCCAGATCTAGGTAATTAGAATAGTTTCTCAGATCTAGTGATTGTTTCGGTTCTAGTTTACGTGCATGCTTTTGTTGTTTCGCATAGATCTAGCTGTTAGCTTAGCAGTTTAAAATCCCAAGTTTAAGTTTAATTTCCTCAACCCAAAAAAATGCGTGGCAGCAGCCAACCCAAAAACAATTCCCAAATCTTTGAGCATGATTATTACGCATCCATCTATGTGGGATCGATCCCTACTTTCCTGTGCTAGGTTTTAGTAAAGTGGTTGAGGGTTTTTGAAGAAGTGCTCTGTGTGTCCGACGACCAGGATTTTCCGACGACCAGCTGAGTTCCTAGACCGTGTGATCTAGCGGATTTGCTGGACCTAGGAAACCTGTTATTTCTTTCTGTGCACACAGTGACTACCCACACACTAGTTGTGTCCTCTTCAGTCCCACTATGATTTGACCCGTAGGTCCCACTATGAATTGACCCGCATGTCCCAATATGATTTGACCCGAAGGTCCCAATATGATTGACCCGAAGGTCCCATTATGTCCACTGTGATTTCAGATCCAGGACAAGACTATCACAGATCCTCTTTAATCCAATGATCCAGTTAATTCTAATACCATATGCAAATAATATCTATTGCATCAATTACATATCCATATATTCCACCAATTAACTCTGATACTATAGATAAATATATCTATTACACCAATCACATATCACCATCATATTACACCATCAATATCAAATAACACATAACTATTTCAGTCTCGCATCATATAAATCAAATATTCACTCAAATTTAATACATAACAATCAATCACATAAAATATGTAAAATTAAAAGTGTGATTTATACACACCTGGATACGATATGTTATTGAATTGAACTCCTGATTCCATCTACTAATTTCCACTTATCCTAAAATAGCATATGGAAAATTCAATTCAAAAAACTATATACATATATATACACGTGACTTTTGTGTGTGCATATTTTCTAGACTTAACAAAAATATATATATGAAAATTTACTTCAATCTATTTCCATTTCCATTTGTTATAGCTCTCGTTCGCCTCTTTTCTTCTAAGAACTTTTATTTTTGTCCTCCATGAAAATACATCACTCACATATATGTATAGAGTAAGTTTCTCTTCTGCCGACTTAATATGTGACTGGTGGGCCTTGAGGTATCTTCAGTCGGGTGAGTAAATGCAAGGGTGTATCCAACTGATCATGATGAGAATCCCAACCTAGCTGAGCCGTTGACACGACGACCGGAGCCTAGGACGCTATCAAACAAATTTCCTCAACCCACTTCTACTGGTTAGTATAGTGGAGGTAAGGGTCGAATCCCACAAGGATGGACACGTTCGGATAACTGTGGTGATATTCCTGGGTGGTTTTGTTTAGCTACCACGCTTTTGGATTGAGATTCTACCTAGGCGGGAAATAAAGGTGGTACTTTACTGACTGGTGGGCGTGTAAATGACCGACATGTGGTTGTGTTCGTGGAAATAGGGATCAAGGTAAGTAGACAGTTGCTAAATTAGGAAACTAGAAATCAGGGTATATTTGGTGGTTGGGTGGCTGCTCTGACAGGTCTAGATGGTACAACTGAAAAGTAAAAGGCAAAAGCAAAAAGTAACCAAAAAGTAAAAGTGGTCCAAAGCAAAAGTAGATTGTGATGTTTTCTTCTCCAACAAGTATCAACAGCAATTACATGAACTAGAACTCCATGGATGAACTCAGATTAATAATTTCAAACTCAAGATCCATTAATTAGAAATGCGCAAATTAAGATTAATGACCGAACTGCAGGATTCTCCTACTGGCTAACACGCGAAGTGGCTAGGGTGACGCAAAGTGTGAAACTCATGCACAGAAACGTAAAGCGAGACATAACTTAAATTTTTAGCTAACAACTCCAGGGTTAGATCACTTAACAAGAACATGCGCAACACTTAAAAATTAAAAGCGACAACTAAATCTAACTTTCCTAGGCAGAACGAAGCAAATTCAAACCAAAGAGACATACGAAATAGAAACTTCATAACTAAAACGTTTGGATCTTCACCAAGTACTTAAAAAGGCAACAAAAAAAATGTTTGCAACAGATCCAACGAAGAAAGCAAGTAAAGATTAAACTAGAAAGCGAGTAAAAATTATTTTTGCCACTCCAGGCGGTGAAACTGCTATACTACGACGACCAACTGGCTGGAACGGTGGGATGATAACTTCTCCGGTGGACTTCTGGACTCAGGTGACCATAGCTGTGGCGAGGAATGAGAAAACTGGACAATGCTGAAGGACTGATCTTCTAGAGAGAATTCTAATTGCGAACTTTTGAACTCCGAAACTCCTTCTCTCTCTCCAAGTGGCTTCTTTTATAGGGAGGCTTGCCCTTGCTTTTAGGGTAGACTTACTTTGCAAATTGACTTTTCTGCCCTTGTTTATGATCATCCCAGCTATCCTTCTTCTCCATCTCGAGCCTTTTCTCTGGCATGCATCCTGGTCAGTATTGCACTCTTCTAGCGCTCATTTCACTTGCATCGTCCGAATCGTCTCCTACTTACTTGGATCCTTTTATCCTGCACACTTAAGCAACTGTTTTTTACAGATAATGCATGCAATTCACAACATATTGACCAGTAACCAAAGCTTAGAATACGACTTATCAGTGACTAAGCTGTATATAAAAAAAACTTGGCTTATCTTTACCTATACTCATCACACGTGCACTACTAACAAAACTTATACTATTAATCTATTATTGTATTAACTAATAGGATAAATATAAGAAATTATCACACTAGTCTATGCCACATTCACGTTATTACACATGCACACACTTAAAATTAATTATTTAGCATTTTAGAGTACACCTACATAGGGTCTAAAATTTAACTAACCTTCTAATCCAAAACCCAGAACTATCTCAATATTATGTATTAAAATTATCAACACAAAGACAAAACTTTCTCAATAAATTTGTGTTGATAAAATTATATCTTTGTGTTGAGATTTAAATTTACATGTTATGTTGATAAAGTTATATCTATATGTTGAGAAATTTCCAACATAATGTTGAAGTTCTGGGTTCTGGATTGGGAATTAGTTAGCATTTGATTACCCCCCTAGATATATGATATAAATATAACTATATATATATATATATATATATATATATATATATATATATATATATGCGATCATATCATAACTCATATTTATGTGATAACCTAATAACCCTATCATTTTATGGGTCAAAAGTATCATTTTTACTAAAAATGATATTTATACACGATAAAATGATATTTTTTCAGCATGCATAAAATGATACTTTTATTCCATAAAATGATATTCTGTTCCATAAAATGATATTTTTCGTCCATAAAATGAGGGTTATTAGGTTATCACCATAAATATGGGTTATGATATGATCACAACCCTATATATATATATATAGAGTCCTATTAACCACAAATCCACTCTTAAAGACCGAACTAGAGACCGAATCTTGACCACATGATCTTGAATTTGATGGATTAGATTAGATAATCAAAGGTTAATTTTCGCACTTCATTATATACTCAATTTACTTCAATGCGGGGGTATTTTTGTAATTTCATAATTAGGGTAAAAATTAAAAAATTTACTCATGCCCGCTCACGCAATTTCGCTGCATCTTCTTCTCTCCTCTCTCAAAACTTCTCTCCAAACCTAGTTCATCTTCATATCTTCATCTTCCATCAGTTATGGAAAATATAGAAAGTAATCGAAGCATAAAAAATGAAATGGCAATGCCTACAGAGTTTCTTGCAGGACGCCTTGATAAATATAAGCCGACCAAATCCCGGAGATACAAAATGCCAGGAGCAATACGCGGCGGAGTCCGGAGCCATGAGACTCCATTGCCGAATTTGAGATCGCCGCCGTACGAATTCTCCGGCGATTATCCTATTTCTTAGCTGCGGTGGAACGTACGAGAATATTCCGTGTTTGCCTATTGATATGTCGACCGAAATTTGTACAGAGGCGAAGTGGAGATTAACTGAATTGACACGAGAAGCTCTCCATCAATTTCATAGTAATTGATTTGCTTATACAGTTAGGTTTATTACCAAAATGAAGTAATAAAACATGATAATGAAGTAATAAATTGATAAGATGAAGTAATATAAATGATCTGTTTTCCTATTAACTATAATCTAGTTAGTATGAAGTATTGAATTCATATAATGAAGTAATAAGTTATGATAATGAAGTAATATAAATGAAGTAATAAGTAATATAAATGAAGTAATAAGTAATATAAATAAAGTAATATAAATGAAGATCAGTTGGGATGGACAGTCAGGTAAGTATGCCACTGATATAAAACATGCAAACTATTGTTAGTGGAAAATTAACAAACAATTTATGCCTACAAATTTAGCTCATTATAACAACAGTTTAGTTCATTCAGCTGTGTTATTACTTCATTATAACAACAATTTAGTTCAATAAGAGTCGAATTGATGGCATACTTTAATGTGCAAACAACACATCAGTTAAAGATGTTACTTCATTATAATATTTTATTACTTCATTTTTACTGTGATTTACTTCATTATTATGTATTATTACTTCATTTTAGTAATAAAACCTACTGTATAAATAGATCATTTATATTACTTCATTATCATAACTTATTACTTCATTATATGAATTCAATACTTCATACTAACTAGATTATAGTTAATAGGAAAACAGATCATTTATACTATTACTTTATTATCATAATTTATTACTTCATCTTATCAATTTACTATTTTATCAAAAAGAATATGTAGTTCATTTTAATGTGTTATAACAACAATTTAGTTCAATAAGAGTCGAATTGATGACATACTTTAATGTGCAAACAACACATCAGTTAAAGATGTTACTTCATTATAATATTTTATTACCTCATTTTTACTGTGATTTACTTCATTATTATGTATTATTACTTCATTTTAGTAATAAAACCTACTGTATAAATAGATCATTTATATTACTTCATTATCATAACTTATTACTTCATTATATGAATTCAATACTTCATACTAACTAGATTATAGTTAATAGGAAAACAGATCATTTATATTACTCCCTCCGTCCCAGAGAAGTTGGCACACTTTCCTTTTTAGTTTGTCCCACCAAAGATGTCACATTTCCCTTTTTGGAAAAAGTTCTCTCTCACATGAATATAAAAATTATATTTTCTCTCTTCATTTAACACACAAAACAAAACCTCCTAAAATCCCGTGCCATTTTCAAAGTATGCCAACTTCTCTGGGACAGAGGGAGTACTTTATTATCATAATTTATTACTTCATCTTATCAATTTACTATTTTATCAAAAAGAATATGTAGTTCATTTTAATGTGTTATAACAACAATTTAGTTCAATAAGAGTCGAATTGATGGCATACTTTAATGTGCAAACAACACATCAGTTAAAGATGTTACTTCATTATAATATTTTATTACTTCATTTTTACTATGATTTACTTCATTATTATGTATTATTACTTTAAAGCGAATTGACTGTATGGAGTGTTTTAAAAACGAAGTATTTTTTTCTTTATTATGATTTATTCATATGTCAATGTTGATAAAGTTATAACCCCACTGATAAAGTTATAACCTCACATAATAAGAGAGTGAACTAAAGTACTAACGCACTTGAAGTTCAATGAAATAAAAATCTTTTGATGAAGTGATATACTTGTTGAATGATGCAAATGCACGTATGAATGAAGTAGTGATCACTCTTCCTCGTCTGCTCCAGAATCATTTAGACTAATAACCTAATTGAATGAAGTGATGAAACTATTTGAATGAAGTGATGACCTAGTCAAATGAAATAATATAGAAAATTAAATCATGAAGTAATAACCTAGTTGAATGAACTAATAATCTAACTGAATGAAGTTATAGCCTAGCTGAATGAAGTAAAATCGAAATCGAAATAATGATGATTTCCACACCGCTCAGCAGTTTCTTCATCTTCTCTACCACAGACAACAACTACACCATCTGTTGCAGACTTAATTTCGCCGATCGCGTACAAGCAAAAACGATTTGGTTGCCGATTTGTGGCTACAGATGAAGGAGGAGTCCAGATTAGATATTGAGCAGGAACCGATTTTATCTGGCTACTATTATACTTCGATTTTGTGCCTTGATTCGATAGAATCAGCTTTGGCGAATCACGTCTCAATCAAATTGAGCAACCACAGCCTCCCCAGCGACATCCTTTACGATTTAATTTTAGGGATTTTAGTTGATGATTTGAGGGTGGTGAAGGAGAGGGACCCTGCCTGCATCAGTTTCGCACACTGTTTCCTAAACTTCAAAGGCTTCTCCGCAATTCAATCTCATAGAATAGCGTACAATCTATGGTGCAAAGGCAGGAAAGTGCTGGCTCCGCTGATACAGAACAGGGTTTTGGAGGCCTTCGCGGTGGATATCCATCCTGGGGCGAGGATCGGGAGCGGTATCCTTCTCCGAGACAGTAGTGGCGTAGCAAAGGGAAGGCAGCAGTGAGATGAAGGAAGGATGGAGAAAGAGAGATTTGATCTTCCAAAATTACCCTTTTATCAATAAAAAAATAAGATAATATGTAATTATTAATAACCATTAGATGTGATTAATGGATGGATGAGATTTGGTCTCTAGTTCGGTCTTTAAGAAGGGTTCGACATTGTCACAACTCTATATATATATATATATATATAGGATTGTGATCAATTGAGATTATTTAGGCTAATTGAGAAATGAGATGCAATATCAGCCACTCATTTTTATTAAATGAGTGGTCCAGATTTTGCCACACAATAAATATTTTTAGATTAATTAATTATAAAAGGGCATAATGGTAATTTGGTTTAAACCCAATTGAAAACAAAGAGCAGCAACTTCTCCCCTCCATTTCGTCGCCGTCAAATCCGTCGTCGTTTCTGGCTCTTTGTTATCTTCCCCAACCTTCCCCTTCTCTGCACTCTCCCTAACTTTCGCAAATCGCCTAGATTGAATCATAAATCTGTAAGAGGAAGCTTCTAGAGTAGACATGATGGTGGGGAAGAGAGGTCGGCCGCCGATGAAGAGGACTACGAGCATGACCGAATTCACCTTGGATCTCAACGGCAGAGCTGTGGTGCAGCTCTATCAGCCATCGGATCCTCACAATCCGTTCAACGGCGACCTAAATCAACACTACATGGCCTCCGCCGCGGCTGCTCCGAGGCTCCAGCGGCGCAAAATTCGGCGGATTACGTTCAAACTGCTACCGATCTGTCCGACGAGCGGTGGTGCTTCCCGATCTTCCTGCTCTCCCACACCGCCGGTGCCTCCGCCTCCGACGGAGGATCCGCACCTATTCTCTCCGGTTCTGAATTCTGGAGCAGAGACCTCGACAGATCCGAATCGGCCGCGGCGTGGAGCGAGAGGAAAAACGCGGAGAGTGTGAGGAGAGCGAGGAGGATTTGAGCGCCGACGACTCCGAGGGGACTCGGTGGGCTGTCCTGTTCGCTGGATCCAACAGCTACTGGAATTACCAGCACCAGGTGATCGCGATCGGAATTCTGTTTATTTTCGTACAATATCAAATTTGTATGTTGATTTGTTGATGCTTACTGGAAACGTGCTACTGAAATAATTTTATTTTTTGTTATTGGAAGCTAATTTTGAAGTAGAGCGTAGCTCTCTAGTTCAGTTCACTTGAAGTTATTGCTCTGTTTAATTTCACAGTTTTTTAACTATTTTCATTTTATATCTAAATTTTACTGAGCTCATGTTTATTGAATCATCACAGGTCATTTAGAATCATTTTCATTCAATCTACAGTAATTTTGGAAGTTTTCTAAATTGCTATTCTTAGCTAGGTTTGACTTTTGTTTGTTTAAACTATTGGTATTCTACTATTCTATACAGTTTGTTAAACTTTTTCCATGATTTTTTTTTCTAATTAAGCTATTTCTTAATTCGAAAAACAAAAATATCAGTGTCGACTTTACTTTGGTTTAAGCTATTTTAATTCGAATTGTTGACATTTGATAATCTCGGCATTGATATGTGAATTATAAGTGTTATTTTTTAGTTGTTGACATTTTAATACGAGTTGTTGACATTCGATATTCTCGGTATTGATATGTGATTTATAAGTGTTATTTTTTAGTTGTTGACATTTTAATACGAGTTGTTGACATTTGATATTCTCGATATTGATATGTGAATTTTAAGTGTTATTTGTTAGTTGTCAAATTCCATGTTTTAGTTAGGAAAGGGGTTTAGATTCATCCTCTTCTCAATTACACGAAGATCTCCATCTCACGAACCTTAGCTTCAGTTTTTGAATTTGTGTTGAATTGAGCAGATCCGCGAGCTGAAATCGAAGCTCGGAGAAGACGATGCGGAGAAGGCGAAACTGGAGATCAAGATCGGCGCGGCGGAGGCGGACGATCAGGATCTGGACGGCGGCAGGGAAAACTGAGCTTCAATTTTTGAATTTGTGTTGAATTGAGCATATCTGCGAGCTGAAATCGAAGCTCGGAGAAGACGATGCGGAGAAGGCGAAACTGGAGATAGAGATCGGCGCGGCGAAGGCGGAGGATCATGATGTGGACGGTGGCGGAAAGAGGAGGAGGCGAGGTGGCCGAATTCTGGCGACAAATCCAGCTCCGCCGGATCCAATCCGAAGGAAATCCTCGAAATACAATCAAAGGAAAATCCTCGACGCCTCCAGACAAGCCCCCTCTCTCTCTCGCGCGCGGTTTAACGCCGCCGCTGTTCACCGTGCTTCGCCGCTCCTGCTGTACGAAGCTCCGAACAGCTTCGCTTCTCACGCCGTCGCTTCGCCGGAAGCTTAATTGTTGATTCGAGTATGGATTTGGAGGTATTAAGCTTTGCATTATCAATTGTGTTGGATGTGAACTGATTTTTAGTGAGAGAAATTGCTACCTCTGTTTTTTCGCCGGAGCTCTGTGTAAAAGTCGACTATTTTGAGGTTCATCTTCACGATTTTCGCTGTTTTTATCAAAATGCTTGAACATTTGGGAAAAAATCTGAAAATACTGATTTCTGCTCATTTCAATGCTGAATTTCGCTTTTATCTCGCGACTTCAGCACAGATCTTGCAATTTTTTATTTAATTCGATTTATGCCTCTCAAATCTGCTTCGTAAATCACTTGCATTTGCTCGTTGACATAATAACGTTTGTTGTTGACATGAATTATATAAGTCGTTGACACAAATATTATGAAAAATATTGTTGGCATGAGTTATATGTAAAACATTGTTGTTGATATGCGTAAAACGTTGTTGTTGACATAAATAATATAGGTTGTTGACATGAAAATATTTGTGGTTGACATTAATTATTGTGTATATGATTGTTGATGATGCAAAGAGATAATAAGTGATTGTTGTGTTCATATGTTGAGCAATAAATGAAGTGTTTGTTCACTGTAAAAATTGAATAGAAATAGTGTGATTGGTGGTGGAGAAAGATGTGGGGAGTCATGTTGTGGAAGGTGTGGGAGTTGTGGATGAGATGGAGCTGTGGGTGATGGTGAGAAGGGTTGAGTTTAGGTTGTATTTTTTGTGTATTTGTTCGGAGCCATGCTGGGTTTGGTGTTTGTCAATATTTGTAGATTTAAATTTGCGTGTGTTTAATTGTACGATGAAATTTGTGAAATATATGGATGCAGTTTTTAATTCGATTATGTTGCTGGAATTTTTTAGTTGTGTAGATAAGGTGTTTGTGATATTGCCTAAAATAGTATTGTTGACATAAATTATATAAGTTGTTGACATGAAAATGTTTATTTTTTACATGAATTATATAGCTCGTTGACATAATAACGTTTGTTGTTGACATGAATTATATAGATCGTTGGTATAATTTTTATGAAAAATGTTGTTGACATAAATTATATGTAAAACATTATTGTTGACATGAATTATAAGAAAAACATTGCTGTTGACATAAACAATATACGTCGTTGACATGAAAATATTTGTTGTTGACATAATAGTTGACATAAATAAAGTTGTTGTTGACATCGTAGTTGACATAAATAAAGTTTGTTGTTGACATTGTAGTTGACATAAATAATGTTTGTTGTTGACATTCGATATTCTCGCTATTGATATGTGAATTATAAGTGTTATTTGTTAGTTGTTGACATTTTAATACGAGTTGTTGACATTCGATATTCTCGATATTGACATGTGAATAGTAAGTGTTATTTGTTAGTTGTTGACATTTTAATACGAGTTGTTGACATTCGATATTCTCGGTATTGATATGTGAATTGTAAGTGTTGTTTTTTAGTTGTTGACATTTTAATACGTGTTGTTGACATTCGATATTCTCGGTATTGATATGTGAATTGTAAGTGTTATTTGTTAGTTGTTGACATTTTAATACGAGTTGTTGACATTCGATATTCTCGGTATTGATATGTGAATTGTAAGTGTTATTTGTTAGTTGTTGACATTTTAATACGAGTTGTTGATATTCGATATTCTCGGTATTGATATGTGAATTATAAGTGTTATTTTATTGAATGTTGAAGATTTGAAGATTTGATGATTTGAATATTGAAGAGATTTGAAGATTTGAATGTTGAAGATTTGAAGATTCAAAGATTTGAACATTTGAATGTTGAAGATTTGAAGATTTGAAGATATAAATGTTGAAGATTTGAAGATTTGAAGATATGAATGTTGAAGATTTGAAGATTTGAAGATATGAATGTTGAAGATTTGAAGATTTGAAGATTTGAATGTTGAAGAGTTGAAGATTTGAAGATATGAATGTTGAAGATTTGAAGATATGAATGTTGAAGATTTGAAGATTTGAAGATATGAATATTGAAGATTTGAAGATTTGAAGATTTGAATGTTGAAGATTTGAAGATATGAATGTTGAAGATTTGAAGATTTGAATGTTGAAGATTTGAAGACTTTGTAGCTAGAATTTTAGAGAGGATTTTAGAAAATGATTTCAAACACAATTTAATGAAAAGACAATTATACCCCCTTGTTGACATAATGTGGTATTTGTTGACATTTTGTTAATCTTGTGGATTAGTGGCCCATATTGCATCTCATTTCTCAATTTAGCTAAATAATCTCAACCTAACAAGACCCTATATATATATATATATAGGGTTGCATTAGGGTCCTATTACACTCTTAGAGTCTTTCCTCTTCTTAATATCAACCATTAGATTGATGGAATGGATGGACTAGATTAAAAGGGCCAATCTGATCCCGTATTGCATTATTTGTGCATTTTCGTGCATTAAAAGGGTAAAGCAGTAAAATAACACACTACACAATCAGTTTCGAAACGGCAGGTCCGAAATTTACGCGGCATTTTCATCGACCTCTCAACTCCCCTCTCTCTCACTCCATCCCATCAACTCTCTCTTCTCAAAAATTCTCCCCCAATTCCACAAAACCCTAGCCGCCGCCGCGAAATCAAGTTGAAATCAAGTTCTACCAACGCTGCCTGCCGCGAAATCTCCGTTGGTGGACCATTCCCGCCGTGGAATCTACGTCGGTGGACGATTCCCGCCGTCAAATCACTACGCGCTCTCCGTTGAAAAGCGAAGCGTCGCCTTCCAAAAAAAAGGTTTGGTTCTGTTTTTTTTGTTTGGTAGGCAAAAACACTCCTAAACATCGATTGAAGTCAGAAACACTCTTAAACAGCGATTTATAGTTTATAATCGTAATAATTCACAAAAGTGTTTGGCGCGATTTTGTTGGAAAAGATGAATTTGTGGTTATTAGAGTTAAGGTTTTGCTCATACTTGCTATAAAAATTCGTGAAAACCCAGTTGGATCTGGGTTTCATCGGTTTAATTTACAGTTGGTGTAATGCACAAAAGTTGTTGTTTTTTTGTTGGAGAAGTCGATATTGTGAGCATTTCTATGTACTGAATGCTTGATTTCTGGCCAATATGTACACTGTTGGTCATTTTTTTTGGGCGATACCACACTGATATATGGTTGAAAACTAACCGATTTTGGCACTCTCGTCGCGCAGATATAGAATGAATAAAAGAGCTCGCGCCTACAAAAGCCAGCCAGAACCCAATCAAGGTTATGCATCATTCCAACATTTTTTGTAGGTGATTGTTCTGTTCTGTAGGTTATTGTTCATTTTATTGGTTGGAAAAGGTGTTCATTTTCTGTAGCTAGTAATTGAGTAGTATAACTAGGTTTGTACATTAAATCTTCAGATCTGTGCATTGTTGAATAGAGGTCGTGCATCACTTGTCTTTAGCTTAGGTTATGCATCATTCCAACATTTTTGGTAGGTGATTGTTCTGTTCTGTAGGTTATTGTTCATTTTTTTGGTTGGAAAAGGTGTTCATTTTCTGTAGCAAATAATTGAGTAGTATAACTAGGTTTGTACATTACATCTTCAGATCTATGCATTACTTACTGTAACGCATAGATTATTTGTTGTTAACCATTGTTTTTCCTGTTCTGGACAGGGTCTAAGCACCATCGGATTGAGTTCGACCAAGCAGTTGACGATGTTATTCCCTTAGCATTAGCTCAGAAACTTCGACAAAGGTTAGCCGCGGAAGAAGCTGGAACAAGTTTACGCAATGAAGACGTGGATAAAAAGAAACCGAGGGGGAAGAAAGCCGACCACCTGTATTGTCGACAGAACCCCACCGAGTTCATTTCATGTAGACAGAAGCTGACTTCCCGGCAAAGTGAATGATGCATAAAATATAATATTTAATGCATTGATATAAACGTGGTAATGCACATTAACAAATTTATCCAGTAATGGAATATATAAAGTGAAAGATGCATAGGATATAATATTTAATGCAATGATATAAACGCGGTAATGAACATTGACAAATTTCTGCAATAATGGAATGAATAAAGGGATTGATGCATATAATATAATATTTAATGCAATGATATAAACGCGGTAATGCACATTAACAAATGACTCCAGTAATGGAATAAATAAAGGGAATGATGCATAGAATATAATATTTGATGCAATAATATAAACATGGTAATGCACATTAACAAATGACTCCAGTAATGGAATAAATAAAGCGAATGATGCATAGAATTTAATATTTAATGCAATGACGTAAACGCGCAAATGCACATTAACAAAGTTCTCAAGTAATGGGAAAAATAAAGGAAATGCTGCGTAGAATATCATTTTTAATAAAAGGCTACAAGCGCAATAATTCGCACTAACAAAGTACTCCAGTAATCTAATAAATAAAGGGAATGATGCATAGAATATCATTATTAATGCAAGGATTTAGTTCGTCTTCCTCGTTCGACCTCTTGCAGCCCTCCCTATTGCATACCACATGATACCAAGTAGTAACACCGTCCGACGCCTTCCTCATTCCTTGTTTGCGCGTATCAAACCCAACAGCGCGGGCATACACATCATAAAACGCAAAAGCAAAAGCTATGGATTGGAACTTCTGCCCAACCACAGGCTTCAATTGTGGAGATCATTCAGGTATAACGAACACTATACATAAAACGAAAGAAAAAACATATCAGAATTTATTATCATTACATGATACAAATCGTACATTACAACTAAAAAATAGTGCATTAGAATAGAATATTTGAACATTACATACGACGATTAATACCACACTGTAGCCGAGATAATAACTAAACCCTAGTCAAAACAATGAAGCGCGTCGACTCAATAACTAAACCCTAGTCAATCATCGCTGATTGGAGAAATATGATTACCTTCTTCCATTTTGTAGAAATCGAAATCAATCAACGATTGCTGCCAAAAACGTTTTTCAACGAGCAACAAAAATTAATAGTTTACGTACTAATGTTTCAACAGCGTTTTTTCTGGACGATGAAATATCTTCAACGGAGAAGAAGGGAGAAAAGATTGCACATAAAATTTGGGTAGAATCGTTTATTTCTGTAGAAAAAACCGATACAATCATGAGAAGAGAAAATCAAGGACTTACCATAACTAACTATATTGTGTATTCCTAATCAGCCCTTTTCGTCAAATTCAATGATTAAAAATAAATAAATCAGCCTCTATTTTGGGCCATTAGATCTCTAAAATGGAAGGCCAAGATTAAAAAGGACAATAGAACATAATATTAGAAAATGATATGAATACATCCCTATATATATATATATATATATATATAAGAGTTGTGATCAATGTTGAACCAATTTTAAAGACCGAACTAGAGACCAAATCTGGGCCATTAGATCTAGTTTTTTTGATGAGATGTGCTGCTGTGAAAATTTTTTCTGCTTCATTACTAACCCATTTTACCTCATTGTATAGGTTTATTACTTCATTCTGTACCTAATACCTTGAAACTACAACATGTTTTTACTTGCTTCCAGTAGGTTTTGAAATGATTCAACATATGTTTCATTCAAATTCATTGGCGTGGGTTTTTGCTTGATTAACATTTAAAAATGCAATTTATTCAAGTGAGTTTATTACTTCATTCAGGAACGTTATTACTTCATTGGATAAGATTTTTACTTCATTCCAGTAGGACTTCAAATGCTTCTACACATACTTCATTCCAATAATTTATTACATTATTTCATGTGTTTATTAAACCAATATTAGCGCCATGGTGGTGGTGATAGATATTGTAGAGAGAAAGAACGGCACGCGACGGCGAAACCACATTTACGTACTGGAATGAAGTAAAAATCTACTGGAATGAAGTAAAAACCTACTAGAATGAAGTAAAAACCTAATAGAATGAAGTAATATATTCTGGAACGAAGTTAAATCTTCGTAACATGTTAGTATGACTTATTTACCTTCGGATGAATTAAAATAGGCTCGTGATGAAGGCGAAAATAATTTATAAATTTATGTATCTTATCCATAAAAAACTAGATCTAAAAGCCCTAATTTGGTAGGGTTCGGTGGTTCGGTCTTTAAGAGTGGATTTGTGGATAATGAGACTATATATATATATATATATACAACATATAATTATATATATATATATATATACAACATATAATTATGCAAATAATATTATAAATGTGCAATGATAAATAAAATTATATCAGTATGCAAAATGATGCATATTTCGGGTTAGGGATGTTACAACTTTAAGTTAGACCTTTTGATTTATAAAATGTCAATACTAAAGTTGGATTTGAGGCTTTAATTTGGAAGAGAGTGTATTGGATTATTCTCTTTTTTAGTTACACATTCTTGGATGTGTTACTCTTTCTTTCAATGTGGAATAAAAGTCATTATTTATAACTATATATGATACATGTCTCATCATTCTTTGTCTATATTAATACTCTATCTTTTATTATTATTATTTAACAACAAATATTATTACATGAACTATTATTCATTAGTTCTTTATCGATATCAATTTGCTTATGTTTAAATTTATGTATATGGTAACTAATAAATACTACTCCTTCTGTCCCATTAAAAATGAAACGTTGTCGTTTTTGGATTGTCCTATTAAAAAATGAAACATTTCCTCAAATTGAAACATCCCTATCTCTACTTTTTTCATCTCTCTTACTTTACTCTCTTTTCATTAACTCACAAAACAACACTACATAAAAACTCCTGCCGATTTCAAATATTGCATATTTAATGGGACGGATGGAGTATTATACACAAAAAAAGAATAATTATAATACAAATTGTATAAATCTAATGATAACTATTATACAAATAATTATATTTCTATATACAAATCATATTTCTCAATAATTATTTTTTTTTATCAATCAAGAATATATTCAAATAATAAATTTTTATATATATTATACAAAAAATTAAGAAAAGTGGAAGATAAAAGTAAGTTTTGTATCCCACATTAGAAAAAGATGAATGAATGCTTCAACACATTTTGTCTCACATCGAAAATTTAACATAAAACATTCAATGATGTCTCTATAAATAAGAAATATCCAAGAATGGTTTCATAGAATTCACAATCCCATCAAATATATGGGCTATTATGAATTTCTTATATTCATTTATTATTTGTAACAATTGTTTTTTATATATAAAAATCAATTTTTATAAAAAAAATTAATAATTGAACCGCCAGTTTAACTGTTGAATTGACGATTCGGAACCGGTGGTTCCAGTTTCAAATTTCGTTGAACCTGAACTGGCCCGCTAGAATCGCCGAACCGCCGCCGCCGCCGGTTCCAGTTTGTGAAGCGACGGTTCGGTTTGGTTTGGTTTGTGCATGCCTTTCCTCTGGTTGTTGCGTGGATAAAAAATGTTACGACTATAAGAAAACAGTGAAGGTAACTGGGCCAAGACTAATTAGCTTTGATGGGTTCTATATTATGGTCTTGGGCTTGCTTATTTTAGTCAAGTAAGTGGGTGTGGTAAATAATCTATCCAAAAATAAATGTTGAATTTGATTAACTTGTAATTAATTAATTATTTTGTTACAATTAAGTTTTTAGATATAGTTACATATTTAGTCTCTTGGTTTAATTAACCTCAATTGATTGACTTTTTCGATTCAAGAATATCTAAAGTAATTAAACATTCGATTTTTAAGAGCAATAAGGAGGGAGTATTAATTTCTGGATTAATTTATCTTAGAAAATAAATTTTCTGATTTAATTGAATATAAGAACTAAAGTCGTCTAAGTAAAATGAAGTATATGATGCAAATCTCCAATGGAATATTTCATCTATTTGAGAATATTCTTAAGCTAATTAGCTTGTCATTTTGTTTCAAAAAGAGCTAACGCAAGAAGTGTAGATCGATTCTGATTTTTTGTTTGAATTGGAAAGCATCAGAGTGGGATCTATATCTTACACATTAAATTCAAGTACAAAGTAAATGATTGAAAAATGTGATTTTATTGTTTCTTTAAAAATCCTACATTTATTTATTTCAAGTATTACCTTGTCATAAATAATTTGTATTATGATATGTATGTTTTTGGTTATGCCAAAATGAATAATAAGAATATAGTTCTAGTATAATCGCAAATCCTACTCATCACAAACTTTAAAAACGAACTAAAATATCAAAATCGTTTCATCACAGAATAAGTTTTTATTAAAAATATCTAATTCGCATCTAATTAAAAAGTACTCCCTCCGCCCCGACTAAAATGACACATTCCTTAACCGGCACGAGATTTTAGGAGTTATTGATTAAAGTGTTTAATTAGAGAGAGAAAAGGTGGGTGTAAGTATTAAAGTAGAGAGATAAAGAAAGATGGATATTTTAAAAGGAGTGAGAAAAAGTGGTTGAATGTATTAATTGGAGAGAGAAAGTTTTTAAAAAATGAAATGAGTCATCTTAGTTGGGACAAACTAAAAAGGAAAACGTGTCATCTTAGAGCATCTCCAATAGCGGCTAGCCCACCGGCTAGCCGATTCGCGTCGCTAGCCGGTCGGCTAGCCGAACCATTGGAACCGGCCAGCGGCATTTCGGCTAGCCGATTTGCGGGCGCTAGCCGGCCGCTGGCCGATCCCGCTAGCCGCCACTGTAGGCTCAATTTCGGCTAGCCGGTTGAATTTTTTTTAATGTCTTTTTCTCATGCATTTTTTTAATGTATTTTTTATGCATTTTTTATTGCATTTTTAATGTATTTTTTTTATGAATTTTTTTAATTATGTAATTTTTTTTAGGATGGACCTTTTTTTAATTTATACTCCTCCGTCCCAAGATAAATGACTTGTATTCGCTTTTTGGGGTGTCCCACTATAAGTGACCTATTTTCATTTTTAGCAAAAAGTCATCTCTCTTACTTTATTTTCCACCTACTTTATTCTCTCTTCTCTCCTCTACTTTTCCCACTCTCATACTTGACTCTCTCCACTTTAACTTATTTAAATATCATTCCTTAAATCCCGTGTCCAAAAGAAGTAGGTCACTTATCTTGGGACGGAGGGAGTATAAAATTAATTAGTGAGGAGTAGAGTGGGGCGGTGGCTCGTGTGTGGAAGCCCGGATTTTTTTTATTATGTAATTTTTTTTATTTTTAGTTAATGTAATTTTTTTATTTAAATAAAATTAACTAATTTTTCTCATATATGTGTCGTAAATTTAATTCTATATTTTGTGTTTAATTCCGCAAATGTAGTTGTTTTTGAATTATTTTTATTGCGGCTAGTCTGTGGCTAGCCTTAGGCGGTTTATTTGATTAAAATGATGATGTGACTGGTGGATTTTTAGTGCATGATGTAAGGGAAAGAAAGTGGCTAGCCTGTGGCTGGCCTAAAGCCATTGGAGATGCTCTTAAGCGGGACGAAGGGAGGGAGTAGTAACACACTAATTACAAAATTTAATGGAGTAATATCTTTTTTGTATAAAGTTAGAAATAATCTCTCTTTGTCACAGGTGATCGAAGCTCAAATCCAGACGTCATGACCACGCGCCGTCAGCCACTCATCTCCGCCGCCATGGTCCTCCTTTTTCTTTCCCCACTCTCCGCCAGCGACGCCAAAGAATCAGACCCCATATCCCGCTTCCAAAACTACCTAAGAATCAACACCGCTCACCCAAAACCAAATTACACCGCCGCAGTGGAGTATCTGACCTCCTTCGCCGCCACCATCCCAACCCTCCAAACCAGAATCCTCTACCTCACCACCCCCGACAAGCCCCTCCTCCTCATCACCTGGCCCGGCTCCGACCCTTCTCTCTCTTCAATTCTCCTCAATTCCCACCTCGATTCCGTCCCCGCCGAGCCCTCCAAGTGGCTCCACCCCCCCTTCGCCGCCCACCGCACGGCCGACGGCCGAATCTACGCCCGCGGCGCCCAGGACGACAAGTGCATCGGTATGCAGTATCTCGAAGCCATCAGGGAGCTAAAAAAATCGAATCTTGATCACACCCCTCTTCGCACCGTGCACATTTCCTACGTACCGGAAGAAGAAATCGGTGGGTTTGATGGGATGATGAAGTTTGTTGAGACCAGGGAGTTTGAGGAATTGAATATTGGGTTTATGTTGGATGAAGGGCAGGCCTCTGTTAGTGATGAGTTCAGGGTGTTCTACGCTGATCGCTCGCCTTGGCACGTCGTGATCAGGGCGCGGGGCGAGCCTGGCCACGGCTCGAGGATGTTCGATGGTGGAGCTATGGAGAATTTGATGAAGAGTGTGGAGATGATGATGAAGTTTAGGGAGACTAGCTTTGATTTGGTTAAGGCCGGTTTGGCTGCCAATTCGGAGGTTATTTCGGTTAATCCTGTGTTCTTGAATGCTGGGATTAAGTTTAATGATGTGAGTGTTTTTGTTTTGTTTGATTGTTTCTTGTTGATTTGTGTTTTGTTGTCCTAATGTGGAGATGTTGGTGATTTGGGTGGATTAGGGGTATGTGATGAATTTGCAACCATCCGAGGCAGAGGCTGGATTCGATATCCGGATGACACCCAGTGCAGATCCCGATCTAATGAGGAGGAGGATCGCGGAGGAGTGGGCGCCGACTTGGAGGAACATGACTTATGAGGTGAATTCTTTTTGTTGAGAGTGGTGTGCAAATGTGTGTCATTGACTAGATTCAAGATGACTGTTTTCTTGTTATGTATATGAATATGATAATTATTGAGGGTATTTGCCATTGGAGTTGGAACAAATGACTTATACTTGGATTTTCTTGGTCAACGTGGTGAATATGTTGTTTTTGGGCAACTTGATAAGTTTATTTGAGTTATTATATAGAGAATCATTAATTCTATTTCTTGTGGTCAAGAATCTGGAAAATTGGGTGGTTGTTACAAGAAAAGAGTATAGGAGTTCTAAGGCTATGAGAAGCTAAATTGAATAGAATAACCAGAAAACAAAGCTTGACCTTCCACGGAGAATTCCATAGTATACCTTACCTGTGTTTCCTTAATGGGAAGTTATGTTGCCTTGATCACTTTTCTTGCGTTGTAGATAACAGAAAAGGGTCCTCTAAGAGACTTCAAAGGGCGCCCTCTGATGACAGCAACTGATGGTTCTAATCCATGGTGGACCGTATTCAACCAAGCCATTGCAGCAGCTGGGGGAAGGCTTGCAAAGCCTGAAATCTTAGCTTCGACAACTGATGCTAGGTTTCTGAGACAGTTAGGAATTCCTACCTTTGGATTCTCTCCGATGAAGAATACACCCATATTGCTTCATGATCACAATGAGGTAACTCTACTGTTTACTAATTTTGGTAAGGTGTTGTGTTGTGCAAGTGTATATTCATGCTGTTTGAGATAACAATTTTTCTTCATCCACAGTTTCTCCAAGATAGTGTCTATTTAGAAGGGATTAAGGTTTATGAGCATGTAATCAGATTTTTGAGTTCCTTCGATGGAGATTCCGTTGCAAAACAAGACGTGTAGGCTGTGGAGCTGATCACTTGTGTGATGAGTACTTCAACACTGCAGGTATCATACTCACATCCTGCTCAGTCTCGTTTTATGAAGTATTTAAGAGTTGTAAGTTGATCATCGTATTCTGATTTAAGTCTTGATCTTGCATTAATTTCCTGATCAAGCCGGATAAACTTGTGAGTTGTGACTAGTCGCTTATCGTGTTTAGGTTATGACTTGCAACATTAGTATCTTGTTGCAGTTGTATGGAGTATATATTATCATTCTGAAATGCTGCAGTGTGTGTGAATTATATGAATTTAAGCATTACAGACAGTTCATTGGAGATTACACGAGCCCAAAGTCACGTTGCCCCGGTTCAGTTGCTCAACTTAGGTATGTTGTGTGTGTTTTTTCTACACAGTTAGTTTTGGAAACTAGTAGTGAAATCATATCTTGATAGTCCAGAACAGCCCAGCCCCGTTTTTTTGCATAAACAAAAAAACGGCGTGATCAGGAGAGAGAATGGTTGAACCGATCGACTGCTGGCCGGTTCACAGTCAAACCGGCCAGTTTTTCCGATTCAATTCTGTCCAATATTCAACTAGTTATAACATGCAAAGCGGACTCGGCCAAACTAATCGATCTGATCCGATCCAATTATTGGAACACTGGGTTTGAGCTTGGTGGTTCTCGGATTGTTATTTTCACGAAACCCTGAGAAATTGTTATTTTCTTGAACCCGGATGATTTAGGTTCTCGAACAAAGTTTTTTTTTTGTGAATTTAAAACCAAACTAGACTATGTAATTAAAACTAAATACCTAACCAAACTGAGCTAGAAACATTTGAAATCTAATTCAATTATTTTAATTACATAATGAGAACAAATCCATCACTTATTTAATCTGTCTAGGAGCTCAACGACCCTACTTGGACTAAAGGCGATTGAGCTTCAAAAGTAGTATAGTAGTATAAAATTATTAATTCGACATATCTTATAGTATCATAAATTACAATATGGAGTAATAAGTAATAATTTATATCAAAAGTTAATTATAGTTTATGGTCCAAACTATGAACTGATTTGCATAAATGGTCTGGTCTTTTAAAAATGCACAAAGGTACCTAAAATCTTTTTCCCTCGGTCTATCAAATTTCTATGTTCCATAATTGCATTTGCTACTTTATTTAAGGGATGTTAGTCTCAAGAATTATAAACTTTGGTCATATTTTGTTATTCTCCACAAACTTTAAAAATGTTTTAAAATATAACAAATTTTATGATTTGAATGTTATTTTATATGGCAGGTCAATTATTATATCCGATCACTTATGTGCATTTTTTTATCCTAGTTGACACTACTAAATTACTATGGTTTTCTACGTGGCTTTTTATCTTACTTTCCACGAGCTTAAAAGGTGGCTTAGAATAATCATAAATATTTCACAGTTGTTCACTTAGAATAAGTTTTTACTTGAGTTTAGTTGGAAAATAACTAACAACATAAAGTTTGTGATATTTTAGATAAATTTTAAAGATTGTGAGAAATACTAGAATTTACCAAAGTTCATGGTTTTAAGGATCAATATTCATATATTTAATGATCGTGATTTTAACGAATGTGGGCTTATTTTTGTAATATGATTCAAACTTCAAAGGTAGTGTAATTAACCATAGATAACTAGGGAAATACAAGAAACTTTGCCTTCCATTTTGATGATGAAAAGAGAAACGTCATAGGAATGTCGAAAGAATGGAATATACTAAACTTTGACGCAACACAATTAGCATAAGAATGCTTCTCCCCTTTATCACAAATAAATCTTTTCATAACTTCTACTGCCATTGCTTTTCACCGCACGTATTCTTCTCTTTAATATGCATAAATATATAATTTTATTCACATTTACCTACAGATCATAAACGAAATATTTGTATATATATGGTTCTATCATAGTCCACATTAATCTTCACAAATTACTATAATTGTTGAAACAGAACTTGGAGACATCATGGAACTCGTCAAAAATCTTTTTTTTCCATTACTTCTGGTTTCAGTTATTTTCATATCAGGTAATAATATTTATGTATGTTTATGAGCAGCTACATTCATTTTTCTATTTTAACACTTTCAATTATATGATTCAATACAATAAAATTAAATAATAATTTTACTTTTATGGAGAGGTGGAGTTTTGTAATGAGTTTGCATGATTTGCAGGGCCGAAATCTTCAGAGGGCGCAAGAGTCTTCACCATCGTCAACTACTGCGGCCAAACAATCTGGCCGGCGGTATTTCCCGGTGAAAATTTCAACGGCGGCGGATTCACCCTAAAAACCGGGGAGTCCCGCATATTCACCGCCCCGGTAAGCTGGTCCGGCCGCATATGGGGCCGCACCGGCTGCAAGTTCGACAGCAGCGGCAACGGATCATGCGAGACCGGCAGCTGCGGCACCAGCTTCAAGTGCGGCGCCTCCGGCAACACGCCGGCATCTCTGGCGGAGTTCACCCTGGCCTCACCGGACTTCTATGACGTCAGCCTGGTGGACGGGTTCAACCTGCCGATCACGGTGACGCCGATCAACGGGAGCGGCGGAAACTGCAGTGCCGCCGGGTGTGACGGGGACCTCCGGCCGAGCTGCCCGAAGGAGCTGGCAGTGCGGGGAGGAGGGGGCCGCGTGGTGGGGTGCAGGAGCGCGTGCGACGTGTTTAGCACAGACGAGTACTGCTGCAAAGGGCTGTACGCGAATCCGGTGACCTGCCAACCGACGTCGTATTCGAAGATCTTCAAGAAGGCTTGCCCCACCGCCTATAGCTACGCTTACGACGATCCAAGCAGCATCTTCACCTGCTCCGCCTCCGATTACGTCGTCTCCTTCTGCTCGTCCAGGTAACAACATTCCATGCCAATATATATAAATCTTATCAACATTCCAATGTCACATTTATTTCAGTCAGAATTCGATCTTGTTCTTGGCAGGAACCATTCTGCTTGCTCATACCATAACGACAAATTAGTGTGTGCAGCAGCAAGTGGATTGAGGGTAAATGGGATCAAGTGGATGATGATGGCTTTTACATTGATCATCACAACTCTTTGGAAAACTTGTTGAATTAACCTCAACATATATGTCTAATGCAACTTTTGAAGGTGTTTTCTAGTTTGGTAATGTTTTAAACACAATACAAATTCACATCCAAAATATATTATAGTATACTATATGTTGATTGGTATTTGTTCAAAAACATATGCACCAAAATTTCAAGCATTCTTTAGCTCTCATTAGATTCTCTGAGGTAGAAATGTGGGTTATAAATGGCTGTAATCCTATAAATACAACATCTATTACTCTAGCCTAAAGTAATGACATATCGCAAAAACAGTTACCTCACGCTGGGAGCCTTCTCCTTCTTTAGGCTAGCCAGTTGTTCAATGAGTTCCCTTTCGTCGCCACTCAAACGTTTCGGGATCTCAACTTGCACTTTGACGAGCTGGTCTCCCCTCATGTTCCTCTTGTTAAGAAGAGGCACGCCTTTCTTGGCCATGACTAAGGTCGTCCCTGGTTGCGTGCCTGACGGAATTTTGAGGTCGACCATTCCATCAACCGTTGGTACCTTGGTTGTCGTTCCTAAGATGGCGTCTGTATAAGAAACCTTGCACGTATAAAGAATATTGGTGTCGTCCCTTCTCAGGACGGGGTCGGGGAGGACGTCAATGGTGACGAAAAGATCTCCGGGAGGACCCCCTTTGCGTCCGGCATTTCCCTCATTACGCACCCTCAAACGGCTTCCAGAATCCACCCCGGCTGGGACTTTCAAGCTGATACGCTTTGACTTTCTTACTCGGCCTTCGCCCCCTCATGTGTTGCAGGGAGTCGATATCTCTCCCTCTCCACCACATGTCGAACAAGTCATGACCTGTTGAAAGACACCAAGTGGTGTCCTCGTGGATGCTACGACTTGCCCTTGACCTCCGCACGTGCTGCATTTGGTCGAACTTGTTCCCGGTTTCGCCCCCGAACCATCACAGGTGCTGCAGCTCTCAAGACGAGTTATTTCAATATCCTTCTCGATGCCAAACACTGCATCTTTGAAGTTGAGGGTCAAATTGTAGACCTGATCTTCACCTTCGGTGGCTCGGCTGCGGGATCCCCTTCCTCCCATACCCATACCACCCATGCCACCCATGCCTTCAAACAATGACTCGAATATATCAAATGGGTTGTTAAAATCCTGCCATTGAAAGTAGACAAATGTTAGAATACTTGCAACAATAACAAACCACCATTAAGTAACATCTGCTTTTGCTACATTCTTTAGTGCTAAGGTACAAAAATAAGCGTATCAGTTAGATCGAGTATATTCCACTGAATTTCTTCTTTTCTCTTGAAGTGAAAACAATAAAGGAGCTTTCTTTTAGGTGCAAATAACCACCCTCGAACCAACAATGTCAAACAATAAAGGGTGATTTGCACCGCACCTAGAACAATAGAAGGTGGCTAATGTACTAAGCCCCTCTACATCTACGTTTCATGTTTTTATAAGAGGCCATGTACTTTAATAATTATAAAGTTAAAACTCTATATATCATTACATACTATATATAAACATCCTTTAACAATTCCAATATGTACTTTCTATTATATTGATAGCTTACTCTTAAAATTTACGAATAACCATTCATCTATTTCTAATACTGTTAAGCATATATGATTTGATAACTTCAACAAAAAATATTGATTGTAGTGCATATGTTAAATGGACTATCTCAACATTAGCCTAATAGCTAGGGTGTTTTGTGCCTAAACCATATTTATCGTTCCACTATTTTAATGGCTAACGAATTCCAATAGTGGCAACATAACTTACCCCCATACCCATGCCGGCACCTTTAAGCCCGGCCTCACCATACTTGTCATATATGGAACGTTTCTCATCATCTGATAAAACCTGTCACGGAATTTAATATTTAGAAAATTGATGTATGTTGAATGCTCAAGTAAAATGCGTAAAGTGTGTATATTTTACAAGGAACAGATTCCTACCTCGTAAGCATTACTAATCTCCTTAAACTTTTCTTCTGCTCCAGGTTCTCTGCGTTTCAGATGTATATCTTAATAAGAGTATTTTAAATTTACAGAGTTTCATATCATTACAGAAAACCTCAAACATAACAAAAAGAAAGGCATAATAATAGTACGCTACTATATGTTTCCCTATCACATTGATGAGAATCTAGCAGAGTTCTCCACAAGGATGCAGATTTTTTTACCATAGATTACAAAACGTGCATAGATTTATGTGCAGCAGTACCTTAAAACAAGCATCCTTCAGCAACAGAATCGCATGTTAATGGCTTTTAATATCAGCTTAAATATTCAACGCCAGCAGTTTTAGTAGTATTTCATTTTCAAAATCATTTCTACATCAGTTTCAGAGCTTATTCCTTGACAAGGTCACAGAAATGACAACAAACAAAAGACATGCTTTTAGTTTCAGAACCAAAGACATGCTGATTTTGAACATGAATATTGAACAACAAACCAACTTATAAACAACAAATATAAATAGAGAAATGAAAAAAAGTAGTATTTGAAATCCAATAAAAACAAAAGATGCGTTATGACTTACTTGTTCACGTCTGGATGATAGTTACGAGCAAGCTTTCGATATGCTGAAGAAGAAAGTAAAACAAATGAGATATAAATTAAATCATATGCAGCATAAGAAAAAAACTAACATAGGAGCGCTAAAAGCAAATCAGGAAAAAAAAAAAAAAGACTAGTTCAATGGCATTATATGAGGATTCAGATTGACTAATTAAAATAGGCATTTGTCATGTAAAATTAACTTAAATCGGCCTACAGCTCTTAATAATTATTATTCAGATACAAAGAAACAATGGAAACTAAACATGCATATAATTCCAAACGGAGAAGATTGGAAAAAATGAAAGGAACATGTAACAAAAACATTTATTAAATGGGAGGCTAAAACAATGACAAATGATGATATACAGAGTTTGAATGAAACATATTTATGTCAATTCCCAAATATGAGAAGTCAACAGAGAAGTAAATAGCATGGCAGGAATTAGAGATTTGATGGTCACCATAAAACATTGACTAAAATATGTCTTTGAATCGATTGACTCATTTAGACAGGACTATGTATTATTCAAACATAAATATCATAGTCCAACAAAAGATGTGCTGGATCTAAAGGTCAGTGGAGGGGAAAACATGGTTAAATGGGACGCAGAGATGAAGGTAGCCATTCTTGAATGGAGTTCAGCATTAAATCAAGAGCTTGGGTAACAAGGTCGCTAGATAAGCAGAAGTAGACAACAGTAAACCACAAGAAAGAGTCAAGATAACACTAACCACTTTTGATCTCAGACTTGTCTGCATTTTTAGAGACGCCAAGGACAGAGTAGTAATCCTGCATAGAAAAGGTTATATATATATATGGGAAATACGTGACAAGATGTGAATGGTTCCCTTTTTTTCTTTGTTAAGGTAAAGAAAAATTGTTGCAATTCGCAAGTAGGATAGCTGTAGCAGTTTACTTGATCTTTTCATGGGCATAACAATGTCTGCATAAAATTAGAGGTTTATGTGTAGTTTTCTGTGGTTTTCTTTCATTACTTTCCTTCATTTTACTTTTAGTAATTGATGGTAGATTTGAGCATGTGGATAGATGTGGGGATATGCGGTAAAAATTAAGGTTCTCCTCGGGCCAACTAGTCAACTCCAACAGATAGCATAATACTATTAGAAAGACTACAAAACCATAAACAGTAGCCAACTAACTCGTTCAGCTCGAACAACAAGGCGGGCACCTCTTCTCTGGCATTGTTTGGCGGGTGATGCTAAACCAAAATGTTCACCCAAGGATTTCTGATATAAAATTGTTGAACTTAGAAATGCAGATCTTTTGGACAAACTGCACACAATAGACAACGAGATCATCGATGAGAGAAAGAATCTGAGGATGAATTTTATACATGTGCCAATAGTGCGTCAGGGTGCACATGAATGAGGCACATATACGTAGGGAAGAAAGTAGAAGCATGAGCATTAAAGTGAGGAAGACAGAAAGATGTTAGTATGATGGCAACAAATAGTTATTTGCAAATTGCAAATCAGCATAACTATGACCTAGTAAGTAACTAGTCGTGCATTGGAAGTGGGGATCCAGCGGGACTCTAATGTCTCACATTCTACAAAATATCTAATCCTAAATCTCAACACGCTACCCGGGGATGAGCCAAAAAACCAAACTGCACTTACTAATACTAGCTATAAGAGGAAAAGAAAGCACAAAGCCATCAACAAACACCGAATTGCCCCAGGATTGATAATCAAATGCTTATGAGCAACATGGTAAAACACTAAGCATCACCAACTGCAGCTACTAAACAAATAAAAGATAAGTATCAATAACAGATGCTTGTTTGCAAACGTCTAAAATCATAAGAACCGGGAACTGCAGTTACTCGGCAACAAAAGATAGCCTTAGGCACTTAGATAAGTTGATCCTAAAGTTTTTCAAAAACAACAAAGAAAACGCCTACCACGTAGGTGCAGATGCTCTAGTTACAGAAGAGGATCCGAATACAAACTGAGGCTGAACACCCCACAGCGCAACCCGCGTAGTTCCACAAGGAATGACTGCCATCCAGTGCCCTGCTCATTTGGACCAAACAAGAATTGAACCCTCAATTTCAGCAAAACAACTGAACTAACCATAGAATTAAAGCATCAATTCTGCATAGCACTCTATCATTATTGTCTTTCCCATTCTTCCACAACCCAATTTCCTAAAGCCAAAAAAAATACAAAATCTATTTGGGAAACAAACATCACATTTCCTCACATAATCGAATGCGAGGCCTGATAAAAAAGGTTAAAGCTGAAGCTCTGAGACACATCTCACAAAATGATTTAAGAAGAAACAGCAGTGAAATCCAAAGTCACTGAACTATGCCCCCTAACAAAAGGTAGTTCGATTTATCAAAAGCAACACAGAGATTTCCGCGACGCAAGTGCGTGAATTATATAATTAGACAACTACGAATTAAAGATTGGAGCAGTATTTACCTTTTGAGTAGATATACGAACTCGAAATACAGAGGTTTGAGGTGAGGAAATTAGACAAGTAGGCCTAACCACCAGAAACGGGAGCTTCAGCATAGGCTATTGCTTCCCAGTTTTGTTTTATACCAATCGGGTCGAGTGGATCAGAATCCTGATTCTAAGTTAAAGAATTAGTATGGGTGTGTTTGGTTGGTCATTTAGGCACCTTAACTAGGCCTTATCACCTTAATTCAATAGATAATGTTCTCGATCAAAATTATAAAATCGTCATATGTTCAGGATCATTTTTGGTCTTTAATCACTCTTAATTTAATTCATTTTTATTTTAAATAATTGATAAGTCGTATTCTAAGCCTTGGTTATTGGTCAGTATGTCGTGAAATGCATGTATTATCTGCAAAACAGTTGCTTAAGTGTGCAGGATTAAGGGATCCAAGTCAGTAGGAGACGATTCGGGCGACGCAGGTGAAAAGAGCGCTAGACGGGTGCAATACTGACCAGGATGCTTGCCAGAGAAAGGGCTCGAGATGGAGAAGAAGGATAGCTGGGATGATCATAAACAAGGGCAGAAAAGGCAAATTGTGAAGGAAATCTACCCTAAAAGCAAGGGCAAGCCTTCCTATAAAAGAAGCCACTTGAAAAGAGAGAAAGAGTTCTGGAGTTTAGAGTTCGAAAAAAGAGTTCAATCACTACATTTAGTAGAATTCTCTCGTTGCTCGCCACAGCTATGGTCACTTGACGTCCAGAAGTCTGCCGGAGAAGTTATCATTCCATCCAGCCAGTTCGTTGTAGTAGTCTAGCAGTTTCACCGCCCGGAGTGGCAAAACAATCGTTATTTGCTTTCTAGTTTAATTTTTACCTGCTTTCTTCGTTGGATCTGTTGCAAACATTTATCTTTGTTGCCTTTTGAAGTACTTGGTGAAGATCCAAACGTTTAAGTTATGAAGTTTCTATTTCATATGTCTCTTTGGTTTGAGTTTGCTTCATTCTGCCTAAGAAAGTTAGATTTAGTTATCGCTTTTAATTTCTAAGTGTTTGCATGTGTTTTCCCTCGAGTAGGCTAGATCTGAAGTTGTTGATCGAAATTTGTAGTTATGTTTCAGTTTAAGTTTTCGCACATGAGTTTCTTGTTCTGCATAGTTATTACCACCATGCATGTTAGTCAGTAGAAGTAGTCTGCAGTTTCAGCTGTTCATCTTAAGCTGGGCATTTTAATTAATGGATCTTGAGTTTGAATTTATGAATCTGAGTTTAGTCATGGAGTCTGTGTTCATATGATTTCTGTCAATACTTGGTGAAGAAGAAAACGTCAAAATCAACTTTTGCCTTGGACCACTTTTGCTTTTTAGTTACTTTTGTTTTTGTCTTTTACTTTTCAGTTGTACCTCCCTGACCTGTCAGAAAGCCACCCAGCCACCAGATATTCCTGTTGTCTACTCTTTTAGTAAATGTTTACTTTTCACATGTCTCTGAGATACCTTGTCCCCTATTTTCACGAACACAACCACATGTCTGTCGTTTTCACGCCTACTAGTCAGTAGAGTATCATCTTTATTTCTCGCCTAGATAGAATCTCAACCCCAAAAGCGTGATAGCTAACCAAAAACACCCAGGAATATCACCACAGTTATCCGAACGTGTCCATCCTTGTGGGATTCGACCCTTACCTCCACTATACTAACCAGTAGAAGTGGGTTGAGGAAATTTATTTGATACCAGGTTCCAGTTGTCGTGCCAACGACTTAGCTAGGTTGGGAATCTTATCCTGATCAGTTGGATACATCTTGTATTTACACACCCGACCGAAATTCGAGACTATCAGTAATTTTTTTTTTTATAAATTTTAATATTAAATTAATTAAGCTAATTAGTTTTATTAGATTATAATTAAGTTATTAATTTGGTCAAACGACCGTTAGTTTTAACGAAAAAATTAAATTTTGACTAAAACATACTCCCTCTGTTCCATAGTAATAGAGTCATTTTGTCATTTTGGTACGTTCCATACTAATAGAGTCATTTCTCCATTTAGTAAAAGTCAACACATTTTTCCACACCTACTTTACTTTCTTTTACTTTTTTTCTTTCTTCATCTCTCTACATTTTTCATTTTCCACTTTGTTCTCACTTTACTTAACTCACCTAATACAATTTTTCTTAATCTTCATGTCGAAAAGAAAAGCATCTATTACTATAGAACGGAAAAAGTATTATTATTTAAGACCAAATGTCCAAAAAGTTTTTGAGATAAATGTAGGAGACCAAAAATGAACTTTAGTTAACGATTCTATCACAACTTTAAAATTTATTAATCCCATCCTTTTCAAGTCAAAAAATATATTCAATCTTCGCAACCAAATCAGAAAAAAATAATAAAGTCATTATAAGTAACGATAATATCGATCATTAAACTCTCTTAGGCTCACTAATTTAATTTGTTATGCTTAAATTTTAGAGTGATTATCTTTTTTGGTCCGTGAACTTTGAAAATATCATTTGAGGTTCGTCAACTATGAGTTAATATCAATCGAAGTAATTTTTTACTATTTCCATGTTTTTTCGGATGAATATCTTCATTTGCTCATTCTCATTATATGTGTTTTTTGAGTAAGAAAACATGTGTTGGTCAGTGGGAATCGGTAAATGAGAGTATCAATGCATCTATATATAGAAGTGTGGGGCATACGGTGGAGAGGAAAATCGGAATGATGGAGTGTTGAATCATAGTAAGATGTTTATTTTCTGCAATAGGGAAGATGATAGCATTTAATAGTGTAATAGGAGAAAGTAAAGTAAGAGAGAGAATAATATAGAGATCTCTTACTTTACTTTTTCTTCATTTTAATTATTATATTAATACTTCATCCACCCTACGTTATTTGAGTCATTTCTTTTTTGCACTTGTATTGAGAAAATGATAATAAAATCTTAAAGTGGAAAGAGAATAATGTAAAGGAGAGAGTCTCCTTGTTCTTATTCTCTCTCTTGTTTTACTCTCTCTCCATTTTAACTATTTAAAAGATTATATTTTTTTCAAAACGAGTGCAAAAAAAAAGAAGCAACTCAAGTAACATGGCACAGATAAAGTATCATTCTTCGAAAACGAGTGCAAAAAAAAAGTACATCACTTATGGTGTGATCAATGGAGTATTAAATAGGTTCATGCATGCAAACTTATATAGTTAAAAGTGAGCGCGAAATGAAGAGGTAAACAATTAAAGATGCTAGTGACGCAAAATAAAATACGAATAAAGAATGACTGAACTGGGAGGTTATCGTAATCACTAATTCATTGAAATAAAAATATAATATTATAAAATTATAGTCAAAACAAAGATCTCCGCTATTTATAACCGTTTAGAAAACTCTGGAAATTCAAAAGGAAATAAAACGAAAACTAGAATATTAATTAGGGAAATGATTTAACTAACCTATTTTTTCTCAACTCTGTATTCATTATTTGACATGAGGTTGATTATTAATTAGGGAAATGATTTTTTGACATAATGGCATGCAATAATGAGGATTAGATAATAATTGTGCCTTATATTATTTTTTTACGTAAAATTATGTTATGTTTATAGACTTTATTACCCTTTAAATTTATTATCCTTTCAATTTAAGAAATCAGATTAATTTTTATTAAATATGCTTTTTAAAGATATTGCTCTAATTACGCACAATTCTTTTGTTAATATACAAACCATACATTTATGATAGACAATTTTTTTTTAATCTCACCTTTCTATTAATTTATTTAAGGGGTATTGTCTTTAAAATCATGAACCCTGCCCAAAATTTGGTATTTCCTATGAACTTTAAATTTGATCTAGAATATGAATATCACAAACTTTGCAATTTGTTTGGTATTTTTCAAACCGACCCATATAAGATATTTTTATTAAAATCTTATTTTACATGGGAAACTGTGATATGTTTTATGGTATTTTAAACCACCTTTTAAGTTCATAACAAGTAGGATAAAAAGTTACATAGAAAACAACATTGATTTAATCGTGTCAAGTATGATAAAAAAAGCCTCGTAAGTTAGTCAAATATGGTGATTGAAATGCCGCAGAAAATACCAAACAAAATGCAAAGTTTATAATATTTTAAACCAATGTTAAAATTATTGGGAAATATCAAATTTTGGCAAAATTCATAGTTATATGGACTAATATTTCTTTATTTAAAAACACATATTTAAAGTCGTAGAATATTGTGATTTTATAACTCTTTGGAAAGAGTTATTCTATATTAATAATATTTTAATTATTTTTTTCTTTTATTTTATTAATTATACGTTCAGATTTAAAGTGTTATATTTTTGTAGATAGAAGGGGAGTATATTTAATCAACCCACACATGTTTTCATGCGTCGTGCCACGTTAACTATGCCACGTTAATTATTTCTAAAATAACCAACACAATCATTCAATATAAACAATAAAGACAACTTTTTTTAAATGAAGACAATTATTTCAAATGATTTCTTTTTTGAAAATGAGTAGTAGTAGCGGGTGGGTTCAAATTCCACATTCACACACCGGTTATTACACATTTCAAAACTTTCTCAGAACTCGTGCCAATTTAAAATGGGACTGCTATTACAAAATAAAGAGAGTAAATTAGAGCATAGGCTGTTGGAAATTATCCAATATAAACAATAAAGACAGCTTTTTTTAAATGACAATTATTTCAAATGATTTCTATTTTTGAAAAGGATAAAGCTATGTGGCCATAATGTGGCTAGCTATAAATGGCATTTTAGTAAATATAGGTATTTTTGGATATTAATAGTTTAATTGTCTCATTAAATGCATAATTCAGTTGACAATATTACCCTTACTCCTTAATTGTTGTTTTTTTTTAATTCATTAATAATTCCATTATTTTTTTGAGTAATTTGTACTCAACTTTTTCACTACTTTATTTTTATTTTTTATTATATTATATAATCTTAATAATAGTAGTTTTTATTAATTTTAGTTATTACGAGTAAAATACTCCATAATATATTAATCAATAAGATAATGATGAAGTTATCTATAATATGTTTATTTTTTTACTTTTTCAAATGAATTTAAGGTTAATTGAAATTACCAGTTCAATATAATATTAATTAAAACATCTAGTTTAACTAAGTATGAATCCAATATTTTATCAGCTTAATTTAAATCTTCACATAGAAAATTGAATTGACAATCGATTGATTTAATAAGAGATCAATCAAAAATATAATTAAGTGAAAGAAAGACAGAATTGGTAAAAGTTATAGAACTCATTACTTTTATAAGTTGCTTAAAAATCAAACTTTATTTTGTCCTTTTTTTTCCAATAACTAAAAAATGAATAAAAACAAAATAATATTTAAATTTATAATATAATATATTTTTTGACTAGCAAGTATACTGTGACTGTGTGACATAATACTATAATGTAGTATACTAATCAGTATATACACCACCATATCATGAAATATTACAAAAAGTCAATAATAATATTTATATATAAATTATATTATAATATTATATACATATATAATAAATTAAATGAAAATATCAAAATATGACATTATATTTTTAAGTGAAATACTCTTTTTCGAAAATATTAAAATAATATTTTTATTAATACCACTATTTTAAAACTTACTTGAATATTATGATTATATGTATTTTAAATAAAAAATTAGTTAAAACTAAAATTTTAGTTATTAATTAAAAGAATTTATCCAATTCTGAGAAGATTAAATAATTGTTGCTGCATAAATTTTCATTATTAATGCATGTGTTTAATTACGACAGATTATGTTATTAGAATTAAATCGTACTAGTGTAGTTAAAATTGATTAAAATTATAAAATCATTTTTCGTAATTATTATTTGGGATTATTCAGTTAATATAACTTCAAACTGATTGTAGCATAAGTCGACTAAGAATAGTAAATTGATAAAAGAGAATTTGTATTATATAGTACTCCAATACTTAAATTGAGAATTTGTTTATAACAATAAGACTTAATTCCTTGCGATTTTGTCGTAGAAGTTTATCGTGTTCACACTAAATAATTTTTATAAATATAATGTCTCACGCTTATGAAATTATTAATCATAATTATTTCATACTACAATTTATTTATATTCAGAATATTTTAAAATATGTTCTTATATCTAATTTTTGAACTTACAAATTTATAACTTAGATCATCTCCAAGCATACACCAAAAGGCCATTTTTTATGTAAAAAATTTCTTCAAGCGTATTGCAAACTCAAACTTATTTTTGTGTTTTTCTACGGAACAACATCTAATATTACCACAAAAATTTTGTGAGACATATACCCAAAAATAGTGTATATGGTTGGATTTTAGTGTGACATATACTCAAAAATCAGTTTGAGCTTAATGTAAATCAATGGAGATTCCTTTATGGATTTTATTTTTCATTGTATAATTTTTGTTTAATAAATGATATTTATATATTAATAAAGTAATTTTTTATATTATTTAATTTTATATAAATTATTGATAAAGTATTGTGAGATGGAGGGTTCTAATAGATTTAGATTTAATTATTAATTTTATGTACACCATAAGATGTTATGGTATAGCATACTCAGAAATAAAGAGGGAGAAATTAAGTTACTATGCTACATATTTTACATGAGATTTATTCATTAATACCATTCTAATTTAGTCCATCTATGCATTGTTTTTTTTCATTTTTTCCGTTTAGTTTATTACTTTAAAAGTCGATATAAATTCATTATTTTACAAGCTATTGAAATATCAAAAATCAATTTAACAATTTTCTATATAATTTCAAAATAAGTTGTGAATATGTGGCATTACACTTCCTTATTAGTGAGTAGGTTGTGATATAACACCAAGGTTAAATATATTTTATAAATAAAATTAGTTATAAAATTTAGTAAATAGTTAAATCTGAATTATATTGACAAAATATTAATATTATATAATAGTATGTGTTTTCATTAAAATGAAATTATTGCACTATAATTAAACAGTAAGTAAATTAATATGTAGTATAACTAAAATTGAATTGTTTTTATATCAATAGATTGTTATAGTATTTACATGTATTTTATTCACAACTTGTTTGAATAATAGGATAAGTTATACTCCGTGCTTTAAATTAGTTTAAATTAAATAAGTGAAGCTAAACAGAAATAATCACTAATAATAGAATTGAAATATCAGGAGTATATTTGAAGATACAAATACAATATATTCTATTACTACATAAGTATTTAATATTTGAGGGTATATTAGTATTTAAAAAATCATAATTCTCTAGATGCATAAATTTCACCAATTTAGAATTAAGTACACAGAATATCAATATTTTTTTAATATTATGGCTGGCCATAATATGGCCATTTAGCATCACTCTTTTAAAAATGAGTAATAGTAGTAGTAGTAAGTGGGTCCAAACTTTACTATCACACACGCACTCCAAAAAGATTTTAAAACCCTAAATGGAACTGGGTCGAAGGGAGTAAATTAGAGCATAGGCTGTTGGAAATTGAAAAAGACTGACTTTATCTTTTTTCTCATCCTTTCCGTGGTATTATCCACTTCCACCGCAATCCCTAATTCATCCTTTTTAAATTTTACTAGTAAATAAAAAATATTGATGTGACATGATAAAATTAGATTCTGACGAAGCTTATTTTCAGATTCTTAATGTTCATGTCCTAGAACATAAGTACATACTTATTCGAGATTAAATGGGGTATATCAATTTTATAGAGAAAATTAAAGTGTGTGTAATTAATAAACAAATAATAATAAACAATCAAATTTAGTACCATCAAAATAAAATTATATTAAGATTATATTAGTAATTTTAATGTGTTAATAAATATTAAAATAATAAATATAGTTAGTTAACAAATTAAAAAACTTTATTAGTCTTTGGCCTTATTTTCAATTTTTTATTTTTATATTTGAATTATTTTTCTATTATTTTTCAAATTTGAATTAAAGTATACATTAATTATATTTTATAGTTTAAAAAAATTAAAATTTATACAAAAATATCATAATATTATGCACGTTCCCTACATTATATATATGTCTATAATTTTTAATTAAATGTATAAATAATTTTTTTTTTTTAAATAAATTAATTTTTGGTTTTGACAAAATTTGGTTGCATATATTTATGGTTAACAAATAGGGTGGGGTTTGGTTCTTGAAGATTGTGCCGTAAATACTGTCGTACACTACGCATGGAAAGTGGGAGGTTTTGGCCGCCAAATCTCAAATCAAAATTTTGTCACATCGCTCACAATTAATGAAGGCCATCATTCGATTTGATTGTAATCCCAACATTTATCTTTCAGGATTTTATACTGTTCTCTCCATGGTGTTGGTTGATCAATTTCACTAAATCAATGACAGCCTTACGCAAATTGTTTATGATTTACGGACAATTTTATACTCTTTCCGCTCCGATTAATAGTCACACTTTTCTACTTCGATCCATTTCTAATTAAAAGTAACATTTCATTTTTACTATAAATGGTAAATAGGTCAGATATTTCACTAACTAAATTCACTCACATTTTATTATAAAACTAATATAAAAAAGTGGATCTCACATTCCACTAACTTTTTCAACCAATTTTTCTTTACATTTTTTAAAATTCGTGCCCGATAAAAGTGTGACTCTTAATCGGGGACAGAAGGAGTATATAGTCAGTTTAAATCAGGATAGTCATTTTATATCAACATTTATATTTTAGAATCCTTGTCCTATGCGAATATATTACAGTACAAATTTTTTAGTTTATTCCGACTATTAAGATTTTCATTTTTTAGTAATACAAATTTTAAAATATATTAAGAAATTGGTGAAATAGGATTGAAATGACTTAGAGAAATGTGTGACTCTATTATCATTGATATTAAAAATGAACTAAGATTCCGATTCTCGAATAAGCTAATATGGAAAATCAAGACTACTATTCGTGAATGCATAGAATATATTAGTATGCCTTGAATTTGTATAGGATTAGGTTTCCTAATTGGGATAGGATTATGTTTCCTAGGCCCAGTCTGTCTAATGTGTGTCTATATATATGGGAGTAGAGCACATAAATCTGTATCTGAAAACCACCGGTCATAATACAATTTGTTCTCCGTTTTTGCCCGTAGACATAGCCAACACAACGTTGGTGAACCACGTAAATTCTGTGTCTATTTACGTTCTTTTGTTTCTCGAATCACAATTGTCCTATTTGTCATAACAAACTGGTATTTAGAGCCTTGGTTTTCGAACTAGGATTTTGAATTCCGCTGCGAGGGTTTTGTCCGGTAAATCGAGATGTCTGCTCTGAACGTGAAGGTTGACAAATTCACCGGGAGAAATAGTTTTGGTTTATGGCAGATCAAGATGTGATCTCTAAGCAGCAGGGTTTGTGGGAGCCGCTCAAAACAAAGAAGGCTACGGAGGATGATAAGGAGTGGACAACCTTAGACGAAAAGGCATACTCGACCATCATATTGAGCCTGTCTGACGATGTTATCATCGAAGTTGCGGATCAGGAGACGGCTGCTGCTCTTTGGGCGAAGTTGGAGAGTCTATACATGACGAAGTCTCTAACCAACAAGTTGCTCTTGAAGCGACGTTTGTTTCGGTTACGCATGCAGGAAGGTACGCCCCTTCGGGATCATCTGGAAAATTTGAATAAAATTTTGCTAGATTGCGTAATGTTGAAGTTAAAGTAGAAGACGAGGATGCTGCTTTAATTTTGCTTGTGTCTCTGCCTGAATCTTACGAAAATTTTGTTGAGTCTTTTATGATTGGCAAGGAAATCCTTTCGTTGGAGGATGTTCGATCTGCTCTCCACATCAGAGAGGATCGTTAACAGGCAACGAGTTCAGCCACAGAAGATCTGCCATCGGGATTATCTGGTACGGGTAAAGGACAGAAGAAATTCGGACAGAAGAAGCAGAACTCAAAAGGTTCAAAAGGTCCTAAAGGCCCTAAGCCAGATGACATCTGCAGATATTGTAAAGAACCAAGGCATTGGAAGGCTGATTGTCCAAGGATAAAGAAGAAATTGGGCAAGAAGGAAGATGCTAACGGTTATGCGACTGTGGCAGAAGCTGATGACACAAATTCGGAAGAAGAATTGGCCTTGGTTGCGGATGAACAACCACACTGTAATGATGTGTGGATTTTGGATTCTGGAGCGTCATATCATCTCTGTCCTCACAGGGAGTATTTCGACACTTATGAGCAGATAGATGGGGGCAACGTTACCATGGCCAACACTGCAGTCTGCAAGGTGGTTAGCATCGGCTCAATCAGGATTAGGACTCATGATGGGGTGCAGATCTTCTGCACCTTGAACGATGTTAGGCATGTTCCACAGATGACGAAGAATCTGATATCCCTGAGTACATTTGATAGTGAGGGGTTCAGTTTCAAAGGTGAAGGTAGAGTAATGCGTATTTTGAAAGGTTCGAAGGTGGTTCTGACAGCTTTGAAACGAGGTACCTTGTATGTTCTGAGAGGTTCCATCGAGCAAATTCTGCTGATATTGCATCATCCGAGGTTGCAACCAAGGATATGACCAAGCTGTGGCATATGAGGCTCGGTCATATGGGAGAACGTGGCATGAGAATCATGTCGAATCGTGATTTTCTTTTGGACCATAAGGTGCAGAAACTTGATTTCTACGAACACTGTGTGTTGGGGAAGCTTCATCACAGCAAGTTTCCAAAGAAAGGTGTTCATCGAACGAAGGGGACACTTGACTATATTCATATGGATTGTTGGGGTCCCTCACGTGTTGAGTCTATTGGAGGACACAAGTATTTTGTGTCGATGATTGATGACTACTCGAGAATGACTTGGGTGTTTATGATGAAACATAAAGGTGAGGCATTCAAGAAGTTCAAAGAGTGGAAGACTCTAATTGTAAACCAGACTGGGAAGAAGATCAAGCGATTGAGAACAAATAATGGTCTGGAATTTTGTTCGTCTGAGTTCGATGAGTTCTATAGGAGTGAAGGGATCGTTCGCCATCACACCGTTAGACATATATCACAGCAGAATGGTGCGGCAGAACGCATGAATCAGACGTTGTTGGAGAGAGCAAGATGCATGCTCTTCCAAGCCGGTTTGACTAGGAAGTTTTGGGCAGAGGCAGTAAACACGGCTTGTTATCTGATCAACCGTGGACCTCACACTGGCATTGACTGCAAGACACCGTACGAGGTATGGTCTGGTTCCACGGCCTAAGGGGAGAAAGATTGTCACTTGCAAATGGATTTTCAAGAAGAAGGAAGGCACTTCACCAGATGAGGGCATTAGATACAAGGCTCGTCTAGTTGCAAGAGGGTTCACGCAAAAGGAGGGGGTTGACTATAATGAGATATTCTCACCAGTGGTCAGACACACTTCCATCAGAGTGTTACTTGCGATAGTTGCACATTATGATTTGGAGCTTGAGCAACTAGATGTGAAGACGACTTTCCTACACGGATTGCTTGAGGAGGATATCTACATGACTCAGCCAGAGGGATTTGTGGTTCCGGGCAAGGAGGATTATGTGTGCAAGTTGAAGAAGTCCTTGTATGGACTAAAGCAGTCTCCGAGGCAGTGGTATAAGAGGTTTGACAGTTACATGATCAAGCTGGCATTCAGCAGGAGTCCGTATGATTGTTGTGTCTATCACAGCAAAGCTGATGATGGTTCTATGGTCTATCTTGTTCTATATGTGGATGATATGCTCATAGCTGCGAAGTCTGAAGTACAGAAGTTGAAAGCTCAGCTTAGTGCTGAGTTTGATATGAAGGATTTGGGTGTTGCGAAGAAAATTCTGGGCATGGAGATTTCTAGAGATAGAGAAAAGAAAAAGCTTTCTCTGTCACAGAAGAGCTACATTGAGAAGATTTTGTCAAGATTTGGCATGTCTGCATCTAAGGCTATTGATACTCCAAGTGCCACAAACATTCATTTGTCATCTGATCTTGCACCGAAATCCGAAGTTGAGGAGGAGTACATGTCTCGAGTCCCGTACTCTAATGCAGTAGGGAGTTTGATGTACGTCATGGTCTGTACTAGGCTAGATATAGCGCATGCTGTCAGCATTGTTAGCAGGTTCATGGGAAATCCTGGAAAGGAGCACTGGCAGGCTGTGAAGAGGATTTTTCGTTACTTGAGAGGTACGTCTGATGTTGGTCTCATTTATGGAGGTGATACTCACTGTTTAGTGACTGGTTATTCTGATTCTGACTACGCTGGAGATGTCGATAGTAGAAGATCTATGACCGGTTATGTTTTCACTCTTAGTGGTTCTGTTGTTAGTTGGAAAGCAACTTTGCAGGCTGCAGTTACTTTGTCTACTACTGAAGCAGAGTATATGGCATTGACAGAAGCTGCTAAAGAGGGAATATGGTTGCAAGGGCTAGTTGGTGATCTTGGTTTACATCAAGATCAAGCTGTTGTGTTCTGTGACAGTCAGAGCGCTATTTGTTTAGCCAAGGATCAAGTCCATCATGAGAGGACTAAGCATATTGATGTGAGGTATCATTTTCTAAGAGATGAGAAGAGAATTGAGGTGAAGAAAGTAGGTACTACTGATAATTCTGCTGATATGTTCACTAAGTCAGTCCCGCAGAGCAAGTTCCAACATTGTTTGGACTTGCTTAATGTCATGAGCTGTTAGTTGCCCGTGGAGGGCAAATCTGAGGCAAGAATGGAGAAGTTTGTTCGTCTGGTGTTATGATGATGCGTCTGCAAGGGAGAATTCAAGTCAAGGTGAAGATTTGTTAGTATGCCTTGAATTTGTATAGGATTAGGTTTCCTAATTGGGATAGGATTATGTTTCCTAGGCCCAGTCTGTCTAATGTGTGTCTATATATATGGGAGTAGAGCACATAAATTTGTATTTGAAAACCGTAGTCATAATACAATTTGTTCTCCGTTTTTGCCCGTGGACGTAGCCAACACAACGTTGGTGAACCACATAAATTTTGTGTCTATTTACGTTCTTTTGTTTCTCGATTCACAATTGCCCTATTTGTCATAACAGTATATATAGTACTCCTTTCGTCCCAACTAAGTTTATACAAAACTTTTGGGCACAGAGGTTAAGAAATTGCTTTGAATAGATTAAATGAAGTAAAATAAAATAGAAAAGAGAAAAAAATAGGAGATATAAGAGAATCCACAGTGGGGCGCCCTAAAGCCCGCTCTATGCATTGGGCGCGCCTTAGGGCGCCACTGCAGCACCCCGCCCTATGCGATTTCCTAGTCCGTGCCCTATGCATCGTCCGCGGACTATGCACACAATTTTGCATAGTCCGGTCTATCGTCCGCCCCATCGCAGGGGGTAAAGACGATAGTCCGGACATGCACACATTTTTCATTTTTAATTTTTTTTTTATATTTTTTTCTATATATATCACTAATTTTTTTACTTCATTTTACACCTTTCACTCCACTCTCTTCCCCATCTCAAATTTCACACTTTTGTGTCTTTTGGCCATTTTTAAAAATGACTTTAAGACTACTTTAATTGATCAATATCCAACAAACTGAAGTGACCTAATTGTATATACTGAAAATAGAATTTAAAAACTGTTCTTACTCAGATTGATTTATAATGAGTTATGCTCAATGATCTATTTTCTTTTGGTGTTATGTGTTTTGAAACAATGATCTATATTCTTTAAATGACTTACCATCAAAGTCTATATTATCAACATTTCACAAGTCGTGGACGGCCAAAGTATTCACCAGTAAAAACTCTTTATCTCTTTTGAGGTGGGATGCATTCTCCGACCACTAATAATATTTCAATAATTTTTTCTTTTGTTCTCTTAATTTATCAATTATCAATTATTATATATTGAATTTTATTATCAGTGTATATTCTTATAAGACAGGAAAATACTTTATCTATACGACTGTTAAAGTATCATTTAAATGTTAAAATTGAAGAAATTTAGCAAGGGTGCTTAAACGGTTCTCCGGTTCTCGGTTAACCGGAATCAGAACCGGAACCGACCGGTTAATTAAGAAACCGAAATCGGATTTTTCGGTTCCGATTCCGGTACCGGTTCCAACTTTTTAAATAAAATCGGTTCCGGTTCCTAACCGGGAACCGGATTATAATTCAATTTTATTTTTTTATAATTTAATATACTAATAAATCTAATTTAATTGAATTAATTTTGAATTAAAATAAAATAATTTGAAACATTGAGTGATTTTTAGATTTAAAAAGTGTTAGATTTGCGAGCTCTGTTTCTGAAGTATTTAAAATGTTTAAACCGTGATACTTTGAATCTACAATTATTTCCCCAATCAATTTTTGATGAACTAATTACAATGAGTAGAACATCATAAGTTTGTTTTTAATTTTCAAAAGAACTTATACAATTACAATATCATTTCATATGATAGAAATTTAACTTTATAACAAATATATGTAACAATTCATTTAACATACGCTTTTAACATGTTTGTGAAAAATTTATTAACTGTTGCGTTATAAACCAAAAAATCACAACAAAATCAATTAGTAATATTACAAATTCCATTGAATATTTGTTTAGCCAAAAAGGGGAATTGAAATTCAATTTTAAAACTTATTTTTTTTAAAAATTGCTAAAGTTTAGAACTTCTATTTTTTTATTAAAAAATTGCTAACACAAACTAGTCCGACCTACTACACTTGACATCACTCTTATCCATATATGAATATTGTATTGTTGGTTTGTACTTTTGTGTATTTACTTGATTTTTTAGGTATTATTTGTTATATTTATAGATGTTGGCTTATTATTTTTTTAGTATTGAACTATTTAAAATTATAAATAAATTCGGATTAAAATTACACATCGGTTCCGGTTCCGGTTCTAGGATTTATGAAAATTTAAAATCGGTTAACCGATCAACCAGTCCGGTTAGAACCGGAACCGGCCGAATAAGCGGACCAAAAATTTAGACTCTAGCTAGTTCGTATTAGAACTAGGCTTAATCTTACATAATATGAATTTTACACTTAATTTATTTTCAAAAAACAGTCATAGTTTCTAATTTAATATGTTTGTCAAAATTATTTTGTGGAGTATCTATTTAAGGTTAGTTTCTCTTATTAATGATATTTAACTATTTATCTTATTTGATGGAAATATTTTTATTTTCTATCACCTCCTCACTTAAATTATTTACTACTCTAAGTGACCGTCTTGCTTAAGATAACACATTTTCCTTTTTAGTTTATTCTAAAAAAATGACACATTTTTAATTTTAGTAATTTTCTCTCTCCAACTAATACATCCAAATACTTTTTTCACTTTTCAATTAAATATTTAACTGTCTTTCTCTCTCCTTATTTAATACTTCTATATACTTTTGCTATCTTCAATTAATCAGATTAATCAATTAACTTCTAAAATCTGGTGCTAACTAAAAAATCTGCCATATTATTTACTACTCCAACTTAATTATTTACTACTCCAACGTTTAAAGCTTAATCAATTAACTTCTAAAATCTGGTGCTAACTAAAAAATCTGCCATATTATTTACTACTCCAACTTAATTATTTACTACTCCAACGTTTATGCTTTACTCATCCTCTCTCTATATATTCGAGCAACGATCACTACCACCATCAACAAAGCTCAAACCCTTGCGATCACATTCAAATCTGAGATTCTCTAACACCATCCGCATCATCATGTGTATCAAATCTTGCAAGAGTTCTCCACTGTTGAGACCTACACCACCACTAAACCCTAAAGCTGAAGAATGGCGCCCAACTAGACTCAACCATATCCCCTCTCCTCCTCACAAACTGCTATGGCATATTCCTCCTCAACCACACTGCTATCAATACCATCCCATGCCTTACTTTCAACGCGCTTTGCCTCACTTCTTCTACCACTCCTTTCCTCCGCCACCGCCGCCCATCCCCTTTAGCGGCCAGGGGAAGAATGCTTCCGAGAAATCGGACTGCTCCATCGTCAAACAAGGCCAAAAATCAGGTGTGTCTAAGCCACCCAAGAACAAAGAGGCGTCTCATCTTACTCATCACTTTTCATCATCCTCATCAAGAACCACGGTTATGCTGCGAAACATTCCTAATCAGTTAAGGTACATATATATATCCTCTTCTTTTTTTTTTTCTTTTTTTTTGAATCAATAGCTGCAACCTTATTTTCAGTAAGTTTTAAGGTATTTTTTCCGACATCTAATTAATTCTTTCCTGGAACTATTCTGGGATTTTAGGGCTGAGTGTTCTTGTAAAATTGTAGTAATGAAATGAATGTTCCTACGCCATATGATAGTTTTAAGGCAAAAAGATGAATTTTCTTAGGAGGTGGAGTAACATAATTTTTGGCTTTATTTGTAGTACCATAATGCACTAGTCCCTCAATTCATAGTAATAGACGCATTTCATCACTCGTTTTATAAAAATAATTATAAATAGTTAAAGTTAATAAAAATTAAAGTAAGAGAGAGAATATTATTGATAAAACTCTTCTATTCGGTTTAACTATTTATTAGTATCATTTTTTTTAAAACGAGTGCTAAAAATAAAATGCCTCGTCCTATAAAAATAATTATATATAATTAAAATAGAGAAAAAGTAAAATAAAAGATAAAATATTATAGATAAAATTCTTCTGTCCACTTTAACTATTTATTATTTTTTTTTAAAATGAGTGCAGAAAATAAAATATCTTTATTGCTGGCCGAAGTCTATTACAGTGGAAGAACGGAGGGAGTATTTTACTATTGTTTGAGGAAAATTCAATTTCACTGGAAAAAGGGGGCATTTTAAAAAAAAAGAAAAAAATACCGATGAAGGTTAATGGCAGCCGCTTAATCTCCAATCTCATAAATATTCTGTTTCAATTGTCATTTATCATAAGAAATGATTACTAGTAGTATTTTTTTTAGGAGATCGAGACTCTTCATTTCCAATTCTATGCCACCTGTTGTATATGTCATGCACCGTGTGAATTTTAATTATGTGACACAAGTGATTAAATGCAGGCCTTCCTAGCTAGTAGTAGATCAATTTACTTTTCAGAGTCTCAACATCTTTAAATCAAATTTTAAATTCCATATCAACTGAGAATAATTTGGTGATTTTTCATGATTGTGTAAATGTGTTAGGAGGGAGTTCATGCTCGAGTTTCTGGATAGCTATTGCACCTCACAGTCTTTGGAGTACGATTTCATGTATCTCCCAATGGATTTCAGGTAACCTGTTTATTTAATTGCTGTTATATATCACAATTATTGATTTATTTTAAAATTATGAGATTATTTATCAAATACTATGATGGAAATATTCTGCTTTAAATATTGGTGTCATGATTTGGACTCCAATTTTGTGATTTATATTAATTTGTAATTAAATTGGAATTGATAGGAGCAAGGACAATCTTGGGTATGCGTTCGTGAACTTCACAAAGGGTGGAGATGCATTGAAGTTCAAGAAAATAGTTCAGGGTTTCAAATGGGGACCTTTGGAAACGGACAAGGGCATCTTCACATCTAGGAAAATTTGTGCCATAACATGGGCAAGAATTCAGGTACAATTAATAACGTGGAGTACTACCTTAATTTGAATTTTAGTTGCTTAACTGCAGTTTGATACATACACAATTAATTGAGCACTCCATATGATTTTTTAGGGCAAAGAGAGGCTAGTGAAAAGGTTCGAGAGCTCCACCTTTCGTTGTGACAATCCCGAATTCTTGCCGGCGGTGTTCGATCCACCACGTGGTGGAACCAACGCTACTTCTCCGGTGGTCGTCGGTAGACTGATCAACCAAGCGAGGAGTTAGGGTTTCGTACTAATTACTCCTAGTAGAGTATCTCTCTCATGATGAGGTTTAGGTAATGTAGGTTGCTGTGTGTGTGTGTGGAGTTTGCTTGTAGGAAAAATGTTGGATGATTTGTGTAATGGTTAGGATTTTTGTCCAGTGATTTGACAAGGCTGTGTTTTCATAATCTCCCTCAAATTTTGAATTTATTTGTGGGGTGATATGGAAACAATGTTTTGTTTTATTTGCTGCAAATTGGAAATCTCCTCACCTTTGTGTAATATTATAACCTACTGATGTTTATGTGAATGCACAATGTGTTTGATCCTATAGAATTATGGGGGAACTTTTTTTTAAGTCCACGAACTTTGTCAAAATATCATTTTAGGTTCGTAAATTTTGAAAATATCATTTTTGTCCATCAACTACTGGTTAATACTATTTGAGGTATTTTGAATTTTTTTTAGACGAAAATGCCCTTAAGACCTTCAAAGGTCAATTTGGACAATTCTTGCGTCAATCATCTTGCGAGAGACATAGAATCCAACAATTTTTAACGGAAAATTTTTATATTTAAATTCAATTTAGATGTTAATTGATCTCCATTTTGAAATTTCATCTCCGAATGACAATCCAAATTACTCCCTCCGTCCACGAATAAGAGTCTCGTTTTTTCATTTTGGTCAGTCCACGAATAAGAGTCTCGGTTCATAATTACCATAAATGGTAAACAGATCCCACATTCCACTAACTCATTCTACTCACATATCATTTAAAATTAATATATACAAGTGAGACTCCTATTCCACTAACTTTCTTCCACCCACTTTTCTTAACATTTCTTAAAACTCGAGCCATTTAGAAATGAGACTTTTAATCGTGGACGGCGGGAGTAATAGCTATCTAATTTTTTTTAAAAATAAACTAAATATAGTTCACACATCACGTATAGTAAGTTAATAAAATGCAGTTTAGATTGAAAAAATAAAATAAAGTATCAAGTTCCAATTCAATATCATTAAGTAATTAGTCATCTAATAATTGAAAAACTAACACATTTTTTACGAAAATTTTTAATTATATTTAAATTCAATTTGGATGGTAACTGAATTAAATAGTAGTAAAAAAATTGTTGGACTCTAGGTCTTTGACGCAAGATGAGTAGCGAAAGAATTGTCCAAATTGCCCTTTGAAGGCCTTAAGGGTATTTTCGTCCGAAAAAAGATTAAATACCTCAAATGATACTCCCTCCGTCCCATAAAAGTTGAGTCGTATTCCTTTTTTAGTCCGTCCCAACAAAGTTGAGTCATTTCCTTTTTTAACAAAAGACAAAACATCAAATCACTCTTACTTTATTCCATCATTTACTTTACTCTTTCTTATCTTTCCTACTTTTTTCATCTCTCCTATTTATTTAATATAAATTCTTAATCTCCGTGCCTAAAAGTTTTGTATCAACTTTTATGGGACGGAGGGAGTATTAACTTGTAGTTCACGGACATAAAATGATATTTTTAAAGTTCACGGACCTAAAATGATATATTCAAAGTTCACGGACCTAAAATGATACTTTAACAAAGTTTGTAGACCTAAAAAAATGTTCTCTCTAAAATTATAATGTGTTTTGTCTTGGTAGTATTTATTAATGTTCTTGGTAAAACAATATTCGGTTCATCCCTATTCAATCCTTTATTAGGTTATAAACTTGTACTCTCTCCGTCCCAGTTAAGATGATACATTTCTTGGTCTTCGCGATCGAGAGTTTAGGAGTTGTTATTTGTTAATGTGTTTAATTGGAGATAGAAAAAATGGGTGTAATTATTAAAATAGAGAGAAAAAAAAATGAGTTCTATTATTTTAATAGGAGTGAGAAAAAATGGTTGAATATATGAATTGAAGAGAAAATTTTCAAAAAAGGAAATGTATCATCTTAGTTGGGACTTGGGACAAACTAAAAAGGAAATACAGATCTCGTACTCCAACACTGCAGCTTCATTTCTATGCCAACATTCATAATATAATAAAATAATGTTATAATATCCCACCGCCACTTACATGTTTATAACATCATTTTATTATGTCGTGAGTGTTGGAGTAGGAATGAAATAGGAGTATCGGAGTAGGTGATCCTTTACGCATTTTAAGTGCGACGGAGAGAGTAACTTGTAATAATACCATTCTTATATTTTTTTTCTGGGATATTAATAAATTAAAAAGTCCTGATATTTATTCATGTGTAGTGTTTTAAAAGTGTATTCGCAATGCATGGTGTGGGAGTGTTGCGGGTTATGGGTGGATCCACTTTATGGTTAGATGGGGGAAAATGCCCCTTTAAGCATCTCCAACAAGGAAAAGGTAAATGAAAGAGGTATATCAGCTATTTACCTTTTCAAAAAGTGAAATATATATTTCCAAAAAGTAATATATTCCAAAAGAAAAAGATATATATAAAGGTATATCATTTAAAAAAAATAAAATAATAGTACAAAATGCATTAAAAAACATAAAGTGTAATACCTTCTCAAATACCTTCCCCATTGAAGAATGATTTTTCATGAAAAGAAGGAAAATATGGTGGTTATATGATTTTACCTCTCCATCCATCCCTCTCTATTGATGAGAGGTAAAGATACCTCCTCAAAATGGAAAAGGGTATAATACCTTCTCAAATACTTCTCCCATTGGAAAATGATTTTTCATGAAGAAAAGGTAAATATGGTAGTTATATAATTTTACCCCTCCATTTACCTCTCCCCGTGGAGATGCTCTTATAATCTTACCAAATATTTTGATGGTATACACTTTTTGAATTAATTTTTTTAAATTTCTTCTTGTTTGTCCTTTCTTAAAAATTTCTTTATATACTCAATTTGCCCACAAAAAATATACTTATATTAGTTTTCCTATTTCATTTTGGGATGTCCACTAAAATTATACTAAGTGTAAATATGGAAAGTTTTCAACAAATAATAATTCTACACGTCATTTATAATATGAACACCATAATCAACTAACATTCATTTTACTACATTTCCTCTCACTCTCTTACTTTTTCCTATTTCTCTCTTACTCTGTCTAATTTTGTTATATTTTTGTGGATAGTGTGTGCATAATGTTGTACTCCCTCCGTCCGTTATTAGGAGTCTCATTTGAGTTCGGCATGAGTTTTAAGAAATATAAAGAAAAGTGGATGAGAAAAGATAGTGGAAGGTGGAGCCCATTTTTATATATTAGTTTTATAATAGAATGTGAGTGGAATGAGTTAGTGGAAAGTGAGGTATACCTACCATTTATAGTAAAAGTGAATCGGGACTCCTAATGGCTGACGAACTAAAATGGTAAACCGGGACTCCTAATGGCGGACGGAGGAAGTATATTTTTGTGGATAGTGGGTTCATAATTTTGTATATTTCTGGCTCCCCCATGTGATAGAGTACTACTCCATCTGTTTCATAGTAATGGGGTAATTTTTCTTTTTATTAAAACTCAAAATATTTCTTCACTTATTTTATTCTCTTTTTACTTTATTCTCTTTTTATCTCTCTATCTTTTCCATTTTCTATTTTATTATTTCATTACTTAACCCACTTAACATAATTCTTTTTAAATTGCGTGCCAAAAAGACACGCCTCCACTGCTATGAAATAAAAGGAGTTCCAATTATGATATAGATGCTTTGTTTGTGATTAATTATTTTATTTTGATTTGATTTTAGTATAAAAAATATAAAGAAAAATGAATAAAATAGTATGTAAGTATAACGTTCATTTGCAAAAAACTATATGAGTAATAAAAAGTAAGTAAATACTTAAGATTCATAGTGTTAAATAATTCAATATTTTCAGTTTCAGACTTGGCCTAGGATGTCATAGTGTCATAACGTTTTGTCAACAAAAGGGTTAAGATCCATATAATTCAAGGATTCCGAATACAGCGTCGCACAATTATAAATATTTTTTTCACATGGTTAAAAGAAGTGGTATTACCGCTTTTTGTCGCCACCAAGTGGATGAGATGCACAACCAATCCTTTCAAGAGAATAAGATTTCTCTTCTATTGTGGGTGAAAGCTACAAGAAGTGTTCGTTGGAGGAGATAAAATTATTGACGCTCATCATCATCGATGTCACAGAAGTCTTGTTGATCAAAGTGCATGAGTTTTTTGGGAGAATCACAATGAGCATAAATCGAAATGGGCACATTATAGCAATCTTACTACAAACTTGGTAAACTCTAAGCTTAATACAAATTCCTTTTCATTCACCCCTCCCAGTTGAGAAAAATGAAAATGCCCATTAATAATGACAGAGAAGAAAAAGTAGGTTATGGAGTAGTTTTTATTTTCTTGTAACGGATGTTATCTGGAAGCATTAAATCAACACAAATTCCCTTCAAATTAAACTGAAAGGCTGACTTCACCACTGTATCAGAAAAAAGACAAGTTGAGAACAATAGCCTTGTGATTTTGGGGTATTAAAATTGAAAATTGAAATGAGTTTTATTAATGTGTGAAGCAGTACATGAGTACATCAAATGGCTGTTTTATGGCATCGTTAAATATTTCTAAAAATGGAAGCCATCCAGTTGGGAAGGAAGAGTATGTACACCACTGAGACTACCCAATAAAAAAACACATACATCATTCATTACTTAAATACAGAATCTCAGACCAACAAATTTCTTCACGTGCGCCGGTAGTCGGGATTGAACGCGAGTGCCTCCTGGAAGATCAACTCCCTCATCTGATCTTCCGTGAGAGCGTGCTGCTCGAAGTCGAAGCTGAAAGGGCTCGAACAAGTGGGCTCGTCGCTGATGTCGTGGAGCGAGTTCAGGTATGGATGGGCTAATGCACCTTCAACTGGAAGCCACGATGGATATTCACCACAAACAACAAGAAACAGATTTGATTAAGGCAACACGGAGAGTGAAGCAAACAATTTACTACGTTTAGTAAATGTGCTCCCTTATACGATGATGATTAATACAGCTTCCAAGACTGTAGGCCTTAGGAAAGTGACAGTTCTAACCTGTGATCCGTTGCCTAGGATCAAATGTCAGCATCTTCTCGACGAGATCAACAGCAAGGGGGTGCACCTGAGGGAATTTTTCGGTGAATGATTGTCGACGATAAGGAGGGAGTTGCCTGATGTATCGTTTTGCATTTTCATTCAGAAGACCTAACTCAGCCTCTGTTGGAGTACCAATCAGCTGCAAACCAAGCAAGTAGTCATACTTAGATAGTAATTAGCTTGAAATGAATTTTAAGAATACGTCGTGACAGCAGTGATACAGCTCAGCGACATCTAAGCCAGACATCAGTACAAATAAGTAAAATCCATCAATCTTCCCCCCTGACGGAGCCTAACCCTGAAATGGTTTTCAATGAGTCGCAGTTCTAATTTCCAAGAGATATGATCCATAAGTGCATTCCAAAAGCACGGATAACTAATACACACATATATGTGTGTGATAATCAAATGCATGCATTCCAACAAAAGAGTGAGTATGGACGAGCAAATCCCCTTCAATGAAACCTAACATGTTACATGACCACCTAATGTACCCACATTCAAAGCAGATGAAAAATGCAACGACGATAGAAATAGACATGCAACACCAGGCTGACTGTTATTGAACAAATCGATCTCAAAGAGTGACTACAGTTGAGAAAACTTTAATTAAGAAATCAAAAAATGTGAGGCAAATTTCTTTTGCAACATTATTTACAGAATCAACTCAATATATTCTTTATTTTTTATTTATCTCATTATTTCAATGGAAGATGCAAAATCTAAGATGTTTGTGGCAGTTTCCAGAAGGAAAAAGAAAGAAAGTCATACTTTCACATACAAATGCTAAAAGGCAACCCCATGCTAGGGCAAAGAATGACTTACAATATAATTCACTGACTTTATCTGAAATTAGATTTTAGATACACGAGAGATACCTCTATGAGCAGGCGTAACTGGTGAACATGATCTCTACCAGGGAACAATGGCTTCCGGTCCAACAATTCCATAAAAATGCATCCCACTGACCATATATCAATGGCTGCAGTGTAATCGGATGAATTTAACAAAAGTTCTGGTGGCCGATACCACCTTGTGACGACATATTCAGTCATAAAATCAGTTTCAGACGTGACTCGTGCCAATCCAAAATCACATATCTTTAGGTCACAATTTGCATTCAGAAGAAGATTGCTTGGCTTTAAATCCCTGTGTAGGACATTTGCGGAATGTATGTACTTCAACCCGCGGAGGATTTGATACAAAAAATACTGCAAAAATGAAGATATGAGTTATTTTGCCATCAAATCTCTAACAATGAATGCATAAATTTCTTCCAAAAAAGTAAGTGCCACCCCAGACACAGGTCAGCCCCTAATTTTTCTTCAATCCTGATCCCTTAACTTACATGAAAACCACAACTACAACTTTGGTTTAAATATAAGAATACGGAAACAACAACTTATTCACAGACACAAACATACAACTATAGTACATAGTTTGGGAAGAGGGCGGGTAAGTGGGTAATGGTCTAATTGAGAATCTTTCATCCTTCTTGTAAGCGCAGAAAGTTATGGACTGCAAGATGACTATGAAAATATTGACCACGATAATAAAAGCTTGATAAAGTGAAAGGAAAGTGATCAACTTTAATTCCTACTATTTTTCAATCAACTTTAATCCCACTTGTGCCCCCTTCACCCTGCTCACCACAACCACCTCGGCGCGATGGCAGCAGTGCAATATTTTAGCAATACTGGGTGAAGTTAGAGTGCAATCGGTTGCGGAGGTCTTACGGACAAGGAATGCAATTTTGGAGCAACTTCATTCTCTTTTAGAACGAGCACATCAGAGGATGGTTGGGGAAGCTAACATTCATAGAAGTGAAATGCAGATCGACATGGGGAAGTTGGTCTATATTAATGTTTTTAGGGGCGCGCCTGCTGTCGCCCCAAGGTGCTAAGGTGAGCAGGGTGCAAGGGGGAGCAGCTGGGGCGATGGTGTGCATAGAAAGTTAGAAGATAGGTTCATATTATTGTTATTTATATCTAACTAATGTGCCTTTTGATATCGTCAATAACAACCTAATTAATAGCCTTTGTCCAATTAAAAAAGAAAACTTGCCTTTTGAAACTAAGGCTGCCGTTTAAACTATTAATGTCGTTTGAAATAAACTATTAAATGTATATATTCAATAGTATCATTTACACTTCCAATTATTTTTTTTGATATTCTAAAGTAATAAATAGCCTATATTATCCATCTAAAAAATCTTAGGCTCCATGAAACCATCCCCACCCAATCCTAGACAAAATCTGAACATTTTTTCTCACTTCGTTAGTGATAATCTGTTGAGTTATAGATGAACAGTTAGTGCGCCCTCATTCGTGGGGCGTGCGCCCCATCGCCCCATGCCTTGGATTTTTACCAAATTACCCTGGTCCACCAAGCTCTCCAAATATTCATAGTTTCCACCGTGAATTCACAAGTTAGTACTGCATTCTTTTGGACCATTCGAAGAAGTGCTTGCACAGATTGGATCAGTGGCTTGCCTACAGTTACCTAGCGAGTCCAAGGTGCACCCCGTGTTCCACGTCTCTTTGCTCAAGAAGGCGATTAGAGCAGATGTTGACCACAGACAAAGTAGCCTGAAGAAAATGGCCGATGTGGATCCTCCATTCTTGCTAGAAGCCGCTGTAGCCTATAGGATTGTGCATCATGAAGGGAAGGAGGTTCCGTAAGATCAAGTGCACTGGATTGGCGGAGGAGAAGGTGTCTTGGATGGATGAAATCAACGTGCGAGAACAATTTCATTATTTCAGCCTTGGAGGACAAGACTGCTTCCGAGGGGCAGCCAATTGATACACATCCATTGTCGGTGTACTGGAGAGGTGGCCGAAAGGTGGTGGATTCAGCTAAATGAAGGGATGTTGTGGAGGATGTGCGAGGTACTGGAGGACGTATGAAATAGAGTGGATGGAAGTGAATGTTTTGATGACTGTTGCTCTGATTGTGTTATGGCTAGGAGACGTTTCAGGATGATGGAGCAGACATCGGCAGTGGTGCCTTGGTGGGCATGAGAGATTGGTTACATGGTAGCAGAAGAGGTGGATTCTCAGTGCAACTTTAATTACTTATAATATTGAATAAATCATTGTCTTCTTTTGGTAGGATCTTATATAATCTTTGAAGAGGATTATTATTATCTTAGAATATTTTATTGAAAGGCATTGTCTAAGTCGAAGCCTTCGCTTGAAGGAGTTACCTTTCTGACCTCAATCAAAATTTCTCTCTCTGTATAAAACGTGTTACATAAACAACAGCTTATCTTCCTCAATCCATAACTCTAAGTCTCTAACAATGAGAGAGATTTCTTTTTACACTTTGGTACGTATGGGTCTCCAAATTATACCTCACAATGCTCTCACTAACCAATTGCTTTGACATATTATATATACTTCAATACTACCAGAGAGCCAGGTGGAGGAACAACCTACAAATCAACTTTATTTATCTGTTGTCACAATGAGTAAGGTTGAGTTGACTTGCCATAGTTGAAAATGAGAATCTTTAATGATTGTAATCAACCCAATATTATGCACACTTTTTGGTCCAACTAGTTTGAATAAATTGCAAAGTACCTTTCCAAATCAGTTTAGCTAAAAGTTAAGCCAACGAGTAGGTGTATAAGCAGTCTAAACCCTAAACAAAAGTTGAACTCATGATTCCTTGCTAACTAATTGCATCATGATTCATAAGAGAAAACAAAGGAATGGTGCCCAGTCAATAAATTGTATACTATGCTAAATGAGAAAACACAGATCCAGTAAAATAGCTACTGATAACATGAATAATGCTAAATTGAACCTGGCAGTGCTCTTCTGACAAAGGTTGATTAGATCTAATAATTTGATGGAGATCGGTATCCAGAAGCTCATATGCAATGTAGACATCATTAAAAACCTCCCTTTGTGGTGGTGGAATTACATCTCTGATTGCAATAATCTGCACAATACAAGATTTGGACGACATTATTATAATAAATATAACCGTGGCAAAAAAAGTGCACCATTATCTCCCCCTCCCCCCCAAAACATATTTCAATCTATTACTATCCCTGATGTCACTTTCTATATTAGGCTGGGCTCTGTAGTGCTACAACTTACCAAGCAAAGTGGCTGTTATAAGCATAAGTGTAATTGTCTTTTGAAGCAGTAAATGCGGAACAAGTAGTTACAGTCACATGACAGCCCAATGAATGAAAATAATTGGGATTTCTCTAGATACACTCCTAAAACTCTGACTTTTTTTACATAATTAGAGGACATGGTGTTGCTGGATATTGTTCCACCAAGCCAACTAATACAAAAAGTATTAACCGTATACATGTGACCAATTTTCCCGAGGTAACAGAAACCTCAAACAATATTAGGTTGGTTATTTCTGCAAAATTTGACTATTTGAGGCTTTAGTTCAGGCGTGGTCAGACTGTAAATGTCAATGCCTGAGCTGTGTTCACAAATGGCATACATGAAAAAGGATAATATTTACGGCACAAGGTCTTTTGTTGGAATCAATTCTTTGAGCTGAAGACCCAAAGTTCTGATTTCAAAAGAATGGATGAAATGGAAAATAAAATTGGTTATTTCTGATGTAACACTCTCTTAAATATATAACTAAACGTAAAATAATCTTATAAGAAAAAATAGTAATGCGTGGCTCAACCCAGCAGCACACACACATTAAACATGTACATCAACGAAAAAGGCAACCTTTTCTTCCCTTACCTAGCATATCCTTTGAAATGAAAAGTTCAATAAATACGAAATAGTTGTAAAATAGCTAATTAAATTTTTTGTGCGTCATCATTATATCCATGAGTGTTGCATACAACAACAATTCATAACACACATTATTACTTAATCTGCAATTTTCCATCCTAGAAATCACACATCTGGATCATTAATTTATCAACAAAAGCGTTCCACACACTGCAAACCTATCAAGCCTATGACTCAATCCAATAATTTTGTGAAGTAGGTTGTACAAGTTGTGCCACAAAATTAGCTCCATGCATGGGATATTTCGTAGTGATACTGTCAAAAGTTGGTGAACACCGCAGCCATGTCTGCCTGAATAGGGAGTTTTTATTGAGAGAAGTGAATGCTCATTGAATTTATCTACCAAAGCCTTAAACTAAGGCAGCTAATGAACAACATTCTTCTATCTAATCACACAACAGCAAGAACAAAAACTTCAACACTGAAAAGGAAAGATAATTGCAAGAGGAAAAGGAATATATGTCGGTAAAAGGAATGATTCCAACATGAAGATACAGTAAATGTACTAACAATTAGTAGTTCAGGAAAAAAAAGTCATCTCATACTCCTACCTGTTCATCATTTATGCAAAAGTAATCCATGTAGTATTTAGTAACACTTCTATTTAAGATTGAACTTCCTTCTTTAAACTAAGGAATAGAGAGTATAGGTAATTAATAATGATTTTAATCTTTAGCTACAACAGTAACAGAAAAAAACTATAAGCTGCTTTACAATATGATATACTACTATATCCTAATGACTTCCCCCATTTTTTGCCATAGCATAATTGCATAAATCTATACAGAAAGAAGACAAAAGGGTAAAAGAGTAACTAAAAAGGGCCAGTCTTTCTGAAATAGGACACTAAAGCTTGACTGTATCTCTTATCATGAATCAAAAGAAAAGCCAAGAACTTATGATGGACACAAAAAGTTCAAACAAGACTAGTTCTATTCAGCTAATCAGCCATCCGTGTCACACTCCCAATTTCACACTTACATTTTTGGTTCGTATTTCAACTTTTCCGAACATTAAAACAAAAAAACATGTTTGCTTATGCTCACAACTGGTCCATATCCATCAATTGGGAAGGTTATGCATAATTATTGAACATAAATTAGAAGGAAAGATGTTCCTTTGGATCTTAAAAAAAAAAGCAAGCTTTCACTATTTTCAATAATAATCATCTTGATTTGGAAATTAGCCATCAGCTACTAAATCAAACTCATACATCAAACAGTAGCAGAACCACCCAATTCATGATCCAAGAAGCAATCTTCCCATTTTGAAACGAATAATCAAATGCAAAATGCACACCCGGCAATAGTTAGAAAACAAATACTACTAAAACTCATAGAAAATGAAAACTTACATTCAATTGAAGCTCCCAAAGAAAAAGTAAAAAAAAAAAAGCACTAACATTTTCATGATCCATGTGACGCAAAAGCTTGATTTCTCGAAGTGTCCTCTTCGCATCGATTCTATTATCAAAAGCATTAGCTATCTTCTTAATAGCCACGTGCTCACTCGTCTCCGAATTCACAGCCGAGCTAACAAAAAAAAAAAAAAAGAAAAATCATAAAAATCAATCTCAGCTACGACGTAAACACAAAAGAAAGATAGGATTTTTTTGGTTACCAAACGATGCCGTATGCGCCCTTTCCTATGGGCATGATTGGGGGTTTGTATCTGGAGGTGACCTCGAATACGTTGCCGAAGATGTTGTACTGGATGAAGCGACCGCCGTGGCTGAGAGCCGCAGGTATTTGATCTGCCGGCTGCTGCCGCGGCTCCGCCTCCAACATCTCGTCGTCGGCCGGCCGATCCCCGCCCACCATTGTCTGTTATAGAAACAAAAAGATGGTATACTCGAAAATGGGAAACAACAAAATGTATGTATATTTATTTATTATTAATTTTGTTTAATTAAAGTGAACAAATTATTAGGGGTTTCTATTCGTATTTAAGATAAATAAAAGTTATGTTTAGGGTTGTACTTAAAGGAAGTCTATGATTGATTCATGAAGTGCTATAATAATCCAGTGTTTATTGATTTATGTTGTACTCGTATTAGAGCATCCACGATAAGAATAGGCCAGCCACTCTCTCTCCCTACCACGTCATCAACACTAAAAATCCACCAGCCACATCAGCATTTTACTCAAATAGGCCAGCCATAGGCCGACCGTAATAAAAATAATTCAAAAAGACAACTACATTTATGGAATAAAATTTATGATTAAATTGCGGAATTAAATTTACGACACATATACGGGAAAAATTCTTTAATTTTATTTAAATAAAAAAAGTACATTAACTAAAAATCAAAAAAATTACATAATAAAAAAAAAAATCGGGCTTCCACTCACGAGCCACCGCCCCACTCTACTCCTCATTAATTTATTAAAAAAATACATTAAAAAATGTTAGTATACGTTGAATCCGTTATAGTTTGCCACCGCCTCCGGCCCGACGCTATGACATGTTTCTGTTTTAGGTCTTAATTTTGTATTAGGCATAACCCATCGTCTGTGTGCCTATTTAAAAAAAATATAACCGGATAAAATGAAACTAAAATCGCGTTTATATAGTTTTTCAAAAAATAAAATAAAAATTAAAAAATAGCGCTGGCCGATCGGCACGATGGCGGCCAGCGCCCTCAAATCGGCTAGCCCAAGCCGATTTCTTCGCCGATTTTGCGCTGGCCGATTCCAATAGTTCGGCTAGCAGACCGGCTAGCGACAAGAATCGGCTAGCCGGTGGGCTAGCCGCTATTGTGGATGCTCTTATTAAAGGAGATTCAATACCTAACACTTTATTATTAAACTACTACTCCCTCCGTCCCACTTAAGATGACACGTTTTCCTTTTTAGTTTGTCCCAACTAAGATGACACATTTCCTTTTTTGGTAACTTTCTCTCTCCAATTAATACACTCAACCACTTTTTCTCACTCTTATTAAAATATCCATCTTTCTTTATCTCTCTACTTTATTACTTACACTCATTTTCTCTCTCTCCAATTAAACACTTTAACCAATAACTCCTAAAATCTCGTGCCGGCTAAGCAATGTGTCATCTTAGCCGGGACGGAGGGAGTAATTAATTGTTGTTTCGAACCGGCTAATAAACTAAACTCCAATTAAAGTTTGTTTTAATTAATACTCATGTGAAAGCTCAACCACGAACTTTGTGAATGAATAGGCTCAGTTATCTTTTAGGGACAGTTTGGTAATTGATGAGCCGATGTTCCCACCCCAATGGTATTCGACTCACTGATCGATTGCTCCGTTAGTTGAACATGGCGGCCAATGCTTTTGCAGGTCTCAACAAAAAATCTTCAGTATTAATTATTCTCACTATTTATGAAACTTGACATGAATTTTAAGAAATGTGAATAAAAATGAGTTGAAAAAGTTAATAAAATAAGAGTCTCACATTTATATATTAGTTTTATAAAGGAATGTAAGTGTAGAGACCAAAATGACAAAACTGGTAATATTTCATGGACAGAGAGAGTATTTGGCTAGCTAAGCTTTGGGAAAGTGTTGCAATATAATATTGCCAATATTAGACTCTCTTATTTGAAGAGTTAACCCTGATAATAGTGCGATTTCCTCCGGCTATGAAGATGGGATATGGCCTTATTCTTGTTTTGATTTCTTGATTATTTGATTTTTATTTTTTGCTTCATTGGTTTAATTTTGGTGTAAGAATATTTATATTCTTTTGTGATTTATGTGTCCATAATGTAGAATTCACGTGTGAACTACTCACTCTTACCTCACTTTTTGGTTTATGTAAGGTCACACATGCATAAGACAAATACTAGCATCCTAGTGCATAAGAGCATCTCTAATGTCAATAGGCTAGTAATAGCCTAACTAAAAACTCCTCCTGTCACGTCATCCAGGACTAGAAACTCATTTTGCCACATCATCAGGATAGGATAGGAATTAATTAAAATACAAAAAAAATTACATAATTAATTAAAATATCTAAAAAATATATAAAAAAACCGCTAGCCGGTCGCTAGCGATTTTGGAGGCTGCAATGGAGGCTAGCCGATCGCGTGAATCGGCGTGAGCTAGCCGATGGGCTAGCCGAAATCGCGCTGGCCGGTCGCAATGGAGGCTAGCGGATAGGCTAGCCGATCGCTAGCCTCCATTGGAGATGCTCTAACAAAGATGATCCCTAGCCATCAGATTTGGGATTGAATGGTCCAGATTTGGCTATGTTCAGGGCATCCAACCCCGACCTGAATTCAGGTTCCAAGTCCCCTCCACGTCATCATTTCCCTAAATTTCAATCTCAGGCCAAAACTCCTCTAACCCTGCAGGCCTCATCCAAGCAACAACTATTAAATTGCACTATCCACAACTACAACATATTTTACTCGTAAAATAGAATACGTTGAACAATTAAAACACGAAAAATTCATTGTTCAGTTGAAAAAAAAAATTACAAATCCTAGAAAATGAAAATTACAAGTCCTAGAAAAAAAAAATACAAGTCTAAGAAATTAAAAAAAAATGAAAAAAACTATACTTATTCTTCATTTGTACGCGAATGTAGGCGATCATCTCATGGTGCAACTCGAGCTCGAACTCCGACATTGTCGAGGTATCCCTCGATGTCAATTCCGTCAGATGGCCCATCCGCAAGGTAATACTCATATCCGACATAGAGTCGGATATCTTATCCAGAGAAGGATTGGGTGGCAGTGGCGGCATAGTGGGGTAACTCGTAGTTGTCTTCCCCTTCGCTTTCCTCTTTGCCGATTTAGTTCCCATCGGTCGGCTTTGAGTACTAGGGGATAAAATGAAGACGTCGTCGTCTGTCACGTTGAGGTTGATTGCCGGACCTCCTTCGCACGAAGAGTAGTTTCCGGAGGCGGAAACTTTGGTTCTCTTCGACGCCCCACTTCACACCGGTTCTGCCCCACCGGCGTACTTCGGGCTTTTCTCAACAATCTTCCAATTGTTGTAGTACTTGAAGTGCTTCTTCCCGTCAGAGTAAAACTCCTCCCAGGCTTTCGCCACGAGGTCCATCTCGCTATGCCCGCTCGGCCACATCCGGACTATGTTATAGTCCACTTGCCATTCCACTTCGTCATCTCCTTCTGGACCCGACCCCAATGCTTGCGTAGCTTCACGTAGCTACGCTCGAACGTCCCTCTTGGTCGACCAGCATTATATTTCTGAGCAATCCGCTCCTAGAACATTGCAGCTCTGCTGGTTTCCGATGATAGGATCCTCGGAGACGTCGACGAAGTTCTTGGCCAGCCACAAGTCTCCTACGTGCAATACTTCTTCGGCCCCTCATCATCCGCAGCCGCAACCTTGCCCTTCCCTTGAGCTGACTCCATATCACTAATGTCGTACTCATCAGTGCTAACTGGCGATGGCAAGTCCATGTTGGACGCCACCCCCGGACTAGGCGTTGAATTTGGGTTGGGCGATGTCGGTAGGTACCAATTGTTGGTGTTGACGAACTCGTTCATCCGTCGAACGTCGTTGTTAAACCACTCCATCGCAGCCACAAACATTGAAAGTATTCAAAGGATAGAAATGAAGAAATTGATGGAAGAATGTTGAAGAGATGGGATATAAATAGACAAAAAAATTCGTAAAAAAAAGGTTGGGGCTTGCGGTCCGGCCCGAAGGCCATTCAACGCCGGGTCGAGACTCGTTGGGGCATGGCCCATGCTCCTCCAACGCTACGCCAGGCTGAACCTGGGCGCGGCCCAGGCCGCGATTTTGCTCCCTCCAACACGACGGGCTGCGGGCCGGGACCCAGGTGCGGTCCCGCAACGTTAGGCATGCTCTCATAACCTATGAATATCAGTTCAATTATCAACAAGTATCAACAAAAGATTATGTAAAAAACAACATTAACGGTTTATGTACTCCATATATGTGATAGTTTTCAGTTTTGTTTTGGGATTTGTTTCCACTACACGCGATTCTAATAAAATTCACGCTCACTCTCTTTTGTTCGTCTCTTTTTTCTCCTCTCTCTCTCTCTTGTCCATCTCTCTCACATAATTCTGAAATGAAAAACCTTAGTTCTTCAACAATATGTGCAAACCTAGGTCGATATGTGGATTTTGCACGAGAATTTCTCCATCTGTCGGCTTAAAAATGTCGCCTAAAAAGAAGAGGAAACAATTTATTTTGGGTGAATATCTGAAAGATGAGCCAATTTTAGATTTTATTGTTAATAACAACGGAAAAATAGTTTGGGTGAAATTTTGTGTCATAATTATTTTCAGTTTATATCATATGTTTGATAATAAATCTTTTCATATTCTAATTCCATCGGTAATTACCAAGAGTTGCCTACCACTGGTAATTGAAATTTTTTTTGTAGTATAATGATCCAACTTGAGCCTCCTGGACTTAAATATTAATACTTTATCACTAGCACAACACATGCCCATATAATTTCGAGTAGGAAAATAATTTTTTTACACGATAAATCCACTTTATATCCATAATTATAATTTATGTTTTGACTAAAAAATCGTAATACTATTATTTTGAATAGATATAAAAGCGTTTCTCCCTTTCTATCTTTCTTTTCTCTAAAAAACTTTTAACATTAGTATTTTTTATGTTCCCATCGTTGCATTCTCATATTGCAACTTACAAAATTTGCCCTTTTATTTATCTACTCAATCTTGTCCTACTTTAAATCCTCCCTCCCAACGACGGACCCAGGTGGGGTCAGGCGGGGTCCGCCGATCCCACCGTCGGTCCGTGAATGCTTCTGTGAAGCTCCGTACGTATTCATCTGCCTGACCCACGGTCGCCTCCCGACCCCATGTATAACAACATCGCTTCTATGAAAAATTAGAGAATAATTGAGAGGAGAAGAGAGATATAGAAAAAAAAAACATGGTTGTTAATTAAAAAATTTAAGTATGTTGAACATTTGAAGTTGAGGAGGAGAGCTCTAATGTAGAAGATGAGAGCTCTGAATTGGGGAAAAGAAGAAAAGAAGAGAGGAGCCGATTTAGTAAACCAAGGAATATTTTTCTTATTGATGATACATGGTACTCCATTTTATTATATTTTATTTTTAGTTTTTATGCTGTAACTAGATTACTACTCTAATTAATAACACTATTATATTTAATATGTTAATTAATTTCATTTAGTTTGTTTTCGACTATAGTTTAAAATTAATAAAAGCATAACTAGAAAAATTATATTTTTAAATATGATTATTTTAATAATATACTCCCTCCATCCCATTAAATATGCAACATTTGCTTTTTGGAATAAGATTTTATATAGTGTTGTTTTGTGAGTTAATGAATAGAGAGTAAAGTAAGAGAGAAGAAAAAGTAGAGAGAGTATTATTTTCATTTTTAGAAACGTTTCATTTTAAATGGGACAGAGCAAAAAGGAAAACGTTTCATTTCTAATGGGACAGAGGGAGTATTATAAATTAAATAATTAATATACATAAATTTTACTATTAAATTTTTTTCGACCCAACGAATTTTATTTTCTGGGTCCGTCATTGCTCCCTCCATCCTATTTTGTGTGTGCATGAGTTTTAAGAAATATAAAGAATAGTGGATTGGAAAAGTTGATGGAATATGAGATCCACTTTTTTATATTGGTTTTATAATAGAATGTGAATGAAGTGAGTTAGTGTAATGTGAGACATATCTACCATTTATGGTAAAAATGAAATGTGACTCTTATTGTGGGATGGACTAAAATGACAAAATGTGACTCTTATCAGAATCATCTGTCATTTTCATTTTTGAATGAAATTCCACAGTATATCACCATTCTTTAGAAAAAGAAAATTTTTGTGTGGTTTATATATATACTTTGTAAATAGAATGACGAATCGTGATCTCTGAATTATTTTCGGCTTTAGCTTGGTAAAAGAATGGAGAGATTTTTGATGGGATGAGGGAGATGAATGAGAGATGGAAGTGAGGAGGGAGAGAAAAAAAAAATAGATTACAAATGAAATACTACTATCTAAACATAAAATACTACTACTATAGTACAATTTTTAAGTAATTAAAGTAAAAAATGAATTACATATTAATTCTTATTATGACAAACACATACTGTCTCCAAATCACATATATACTCTTGATGAAGAAAGGACATATTGAGTAAGTTCAGTTAAACAATTAAAGAAATTTAACATGAACACCACTTTGAGAATTGGAATTTGGACATATTCCTAAACTAACATATATATAGGCGATATTATAGCATCTGAAGTAACTGTATCTTGTGAGTGATAAAAAACAGAAAAGAAAATGAATAATGTGGATTGATGTAGAGAAAATATGGTGGAAAAGAGAAAGGGAGTGATGATCAGTGTTTACGTGGAATCAAAAACTCTCCGATCTCATCACAAAATCCATCGGAACAACAGATTCCGAGGTGATCGTCGTGCCCAACTCCTCTCATATACTCACAGTGCCCATGCAAAACCCTTTCACAATCTCACCCCTAAATCAAAGGTATTCATAATATTTATAATTCTTTTCAAAATGGAATTATTCCTAACATCTTCACTATCTCTTTTAGTTAAATTAAGTTTGCAATTCTATTTATTGCACAGAAGCGGAGATTCGGAGACAGGATAAGAAGATTGTTTTGTGGATTCTCTAGGGTGAAGAAGAGGCTATGGAAGTATGAATCAATTGAGGGTGAAGCCAAATGGAGCTATGGAAGAATAGATAAATTTCATCTTTGTGTAAGTAATTTTTTAATCATTGTTTACAAAAGAAACCTAAATTTCATCTTGACTGATCTAGTTTTGCGCAGAAGAAATTGAAGTGCTTGTTAAAGAAAATATGTGGCGCTTGGAAATGCAACAATGGGACGAGTGATTGTATTTAAATTGAAGGATTTTTGAACAATGAGTGTATCTGATTATGTGAACATGTTCATTTCATTTTATCAGCGGCAAATAGTAGCTAATATCATGAACTTATAGTATGTTATCAAGCTACTTCTGGCCATCGTCGGGGCCGGTTCGCGTGGCTTTGCTTGCCTATGCCTCCCGGAGGCCGGAGGTGGCAAGGTGAGCTTTGCTTCTTCCAACTGATTGATCTCGTTGATGGCCTTTACATTTTCTTAAATTTAACTTATGATGATTTGGTGTATTATTATGATTAATACATTTAATTATATTCAAATACATAAATGTTAATTATGTCACAATAATATCCAGTTAGACACACTAAGTTCACATAAGATTAAAATATACTCCTTATATCATCTGATTATGTGAACACGACCTTACCTTATTATGAGTTCACATAGTATAGTAATAGTAGTACATGTCAATATATCACCTTATATCATGTAAAATCAAGCCGCATTCATCGAGTCCTCAATCCGTACATCAAGAGACTACGATTTTGATGAACACGACCTTACCTTATTATGAGTTTTCTTTCGATCCATAATAGATGGACAAATATATCTGTTAAGTTAATCAATAGATGGTCTGTTAAAGTTGTCCTGTCATTTCATGGCTAAAACAGAGTAATGGTGTACCAAAATTGTAAAAGAGCTATGTTTAGAATAAAAATAGATTTTAATTTTAATCTTAACGATTCTTGAGCTAATTTAAAAATATAAAACTAACAAAATTTGTACTCAACACAGCCTCAAAATGTGTGAGTTTGACGTTACCTTAGTGTTGAAGACAGTTTGAGTATGGGTTGCTCGTAGCACACATGTAGGGACGGCAAACGAGGAACAAAGCAGGAGGACCGCATTGTGAGGAGACTCTAAGCAGATGGAGCATACAGCATTGTCCCGTTCTTTCTTTCCTGCAAGCCTTCTTACACCGAGATGATAATAACTTAGCCAACTTCTGTTTGCCACCCTTGCCTGACCACCAAGAAATATATTTTTTGTTTAAGAAAAAGAAAACGCTTTTATGAGCTGCACTTCCATCAGCGTCACCCTAATTTTTGTATACAAATAAAACTACACCTGTTGAGCCATGATTTTCCTTAAAAAGTTGTTTTGTTTTTACCTAATTGCATTGTAACTATTGATGAGTGAGTTGTATTACGTAACTCGCAATAGTTGAAGTATTCATAAATTTGAAGGAGGGAAAAAATCCATAAAATAAAACAAGCCGCTTCAGTTGTAGTATGAGTAGAACAAATAATCTATGCGATAAACGAAATACGAAATTGCAAAGTAAGGTTTACCTAAATCTTGTCGGGATGGAGGCGTTACCGTGTAGCACCTTTTAAATAGTGAGGGGGATAGAGTTTCTTCCATCAAACCAGATTTAATGGCTCTCTCTGTTTCAGATATGGCATTCATTGTGACCACAGTTTGCTGTCATAGTGTCACCCAATTTACAGAGCATTCGGACCCCTTGATCACCACATTAACATTTATTAATCAGACCCTTCCTTCTGCAGTGATTCTCCTATTAATTAAATCTAATTTTTTTTATTTTCAATTACTAAAATATCAAAATATTATATTAAATAAAAAGTTTCAACAAACACCTACATTACTTAATTATAAAAAAATATACATTATTTAATTTTTAAAAATAAGTTACAAATTTTATATTTTATTTTATTTTTTTGTTTTCAAATAATAAATAGAAAAATATAATATATTACTCCCTCCGTCCCATAAGAATATGCATTCTTTCATTTTTACTCTCTAAATGTCTCTTACTTTACTAATTTTATATTAAAACTCGTGCCGAATTCAAAGTGTATAATCTTTGAGGATGGATGGAGTATAAAACACAACAAATTTAAATAAAATACTTACATTACTTAAATTAAATTTATATTACCATAAAAATATAAACATGCTTATAAGAAAAAGTATAAAAAAAAATCGAATAAAATGAAAAAAATATAATTAAAGTCAAAATTAACTCACAACCTCTATAATTTTTCAAAACACATTTACCACTAGGCTAAACATAAATTTTGTATTGAAATCAAACAAAGTTTTATATAAAGCAACAAAAACTCTTTTAAGTGTAAAACTAATGCCCCACATCAAAACCATAAAGAAACTTGGAGTTGAAAACCTATCTAGAAAACTACCAATTATCCGGCATCGAAGTCACAATGAAAGTTTGACTTGAAAACTTATCTATAAAAGGTTTACTCAAGCAATGTAAAACTTGCTCATCTAGTGTGAATGATTATATTCTATACAAAATATTATAATCTTTCACTAATACACGGATCCGTCTTTCAGTATGGGTGTCATGGGTCATTTGTGAAATTATAGTTTTTATTATTTTAATTTAAAAAAGGATTTTTTAATTTAAAATCAAAATTTTATATTAAAAATTACTTTTCTTATAATTATAGACGATGGTCGTGCTGAGGTTTTGGTGCCCCTTGCACAGCGGAAGACTTGTACAAAACAAATAAATCAGATACAGATCTATTTGACCGATTATGCGATTAATCAATTCACATGTTAAACAGTTAATTACATGCTAGAACACAAATAATTCATGCTTAGAAAATATAAATCCTAAACATGATTTCTACGGTTTAGGGTTACCGATTTTGATTCTCCAAAGAATCGTCGATTGCTCGCGCCTTCTCCACGTGATGATCTTCAATACTAGACCACGGATCTTCTCTCTGGTTCCCGAACTGTATCTCGATATCAGGGTGGGCTGATCTTATCAAAATATTAGGACTCGAATAAAGAAGACAGAAAATTCCTCACGGAGGAGGAGCTAAAATTTTTACGGAGGAGAAAATTAAAGAAAAATTCGTCCCACTCAAAAAGGGAGTTGGCGTAATTTTCAATAATGAACTAATGAATAATTCTGTCTCCTTTATTCTCTTATTTATATTAAGTTCCTTTTGGGCCCAGACATGGATCTATGGAAGGTTTTGGATATGGGCTCCCCCAATTAGCTTTTTACTAATTAAATTGAACTCACAATTTAATACAAGCTTATATTGGAATATTACGAGCAGCCACTACATAAATAATATTGAACTCTCCCCATCCAAATCCGAAATTACAAGTAATCCGGATTTCCACTTTGTTTATTATTTATTTTCCGCGCTTAAGATATAAATATCCATTAATTAATTAATATATGCTATGGACTTAATTAATTAACATCTTATTAATTCCAAGAGTGGACTTAGCAAGAAACACTTAATTATTATTCATAGAGCGATAAAACTCCAACTGGCCAGTTTTCTCGAATAATAAAACCTTGTTCGAGCTCCTTTTGAGGACATTATCAAACGAGACTCACCTTGCGCACGTTTCAACATAATAGCAATCCTAGCACCACTAGATATTAATCACCACTACCCAATATATTAGGATTATTGGGTTGCGAAAAACCCGCACCATTTGATAAGTCAAAGTAGTGCATAATCAATACCGTATGCTCAATACTAATATATGTAGATTAAGAAATAGTATTTTATCAAGACCTAGTCTTTCAAGATAGCATAAAGACACGTCTTGCTGTTAGATTCGTTCAGTGCTATACCACACCAATGTCATCTTATTTCAGTAAGGCTTAGAAATAACTGACATTGCAACCTTTCACGATAGGTAGTCTAAGCCTATCTGGGTTGTGAAATTCTTCTTTTTCTTTTGCAAAGCATTGCATAGATCTGACCGTGTTACCTTCAAGTCGACGTCGCCCACAACCAGTCTACTAATCAAAAGACTTAGACTCTGTTTACTTCTTATGCATTTAAATGTTTGTAAAACATCTTATAAATGCACAAGCAAACACAATGTAATAATAATAGTGATTCTATTCGTGCGAGACTGCTCGAATAATACTGAATCGGGTTAAAAGTGGATTTTTTGTAGAGTTTTATGTATACAAGCAAGATTCTATTCGCGCGAAACTTGCTCGAAACATGCTTTTCATAATACCAACCCTAACAGGTCGGGCAAGCCTTCACTCGCGACTGAACTTTCGGGCGTGCCGCTCGTCCGCCGACCTGCAATAGCCGGACGACCGTGGATAAGGGATAGCCCCGACGAAAAATGCACCACTGTGGATGCTCATTGGGGGTGTTTCAAATTGTATACGAGGGCATGTAGATTTTTTCCATAAGGGCACGTTTGAGGGCCTGGAAAAATAGAATAAGCCCATTTATTGGCTAGAAAAAGAGTGGCCATTTTTGTTTTTGATCGAACGTATTTAAATAAATCTGGAATTATATAATGTTAAGATCTAGGATCAAAACTTTATCATAGTCACAAAATCTTATGATGTCAGTTCTTGCATGATTCCGTGATTAGAAGTAAAAATAAGCCTAGGCGTTGCGGATAGTGCTAATGAGGATCATGTTTTGTGTACTCGAATGTTCTTCGCTACTTACTTTGTTCCTCTATTGACTAGGAGTAGATGGTAGTGACAATTCCTGAAAATGTTAGTTTTTCATTAGTTGATAAGATATCTTTGAATTAGAAAAAATAAAGAGATAATGTTCTTTGCAACCAAACAAGTTACTTTTCCAACATGGATACAAAAGACATTGGATAAATAAATATTCCATATGTCAATGTCTGTAACAATTAGAAAAGCAGTTTGCATTTGGTAATTAAATATTTGTTGTTCCATACTCACTGCTAAATTAGATCTTACAATAAAAATATACTACTAGTCCACTACAAAATGCAATCAATCCAACTTATTAATTTTTTGATCAAATCATCCATCCAAATATTTCTAAGGCCGAAGACATTATTACAAAAAGTCAAATGACCCCCTTAATTATGATTTGACTCTCAAACGTTTAGTTCAAATGTCAATACCTTACCACCAAATATGTTCAAATAGATGATTAGTTTTTTGGTACGAAAATTCACATCAAGAGTGCATATATATTATGTACTCCACTGCTAATATTTATATAAACATTACCCATTACTCATATAGAAAAAGTATTAAAAGATGTTCGGATTCTCGATTGCAACAGACGCTTGATATCCGCTTTGGGTCAAGTCCGTACAGATTTATTTTTGAGTCACTCCCTAAAAGGCCTCAAATTGATTAGGAGTTGGACAGGATTATATACACCTTCTAACTTCCCTCAGACTCCCGGTGTGGGATGAGTTTGTACTCAACAAACCTCCCCTCAATCCAGATCACATCGGGAACACAGACACAGTCGACCTGGCTCTATTACCACTTGTTCGGATTGTCGACTGCAACAGACGTTTGATATTGTCCGTTTTGGGTCAAGTCCGCACGGATTTTTTTTTCGTCACCCTCCCAAAAGGCCTCAAACTAATTGGGTTTGGACAAAATTATATACACCTTCCAACTTCCCTCAGACTCCCGATGTGGAATGAGTTTGTACTCAACAAACCTCCCCCTCAAACCAGATCATATCGGGAACAGACAGACGTAGTCGACCTGGCTCTGATACCACTTGTTCGGATTGACGACTGCAACAGACGTTTGATATTGTCCGCTTTGGGTCAAGCCCGCACGGATTTATTTTTGAGTCACACCCAAGAGTCTGTTGCAGTCGACAATCCGAACAAGTGGTATCAGAGCGAGGTCGAGTGGGCTCAGGATGACTCAAGTTCGAGTCGGGCCCGTAAACTCTCGATATGTCGACTGCATCTGTCCGAACAAGTGGTATCAGAGGATTCTGGTAGTGTTGATAAACAGGTGGAGCTACAAGTCACTCACCATGAGGGTGAATCACAACTCCAAGAAGGGAGTATTTGTTGGTTATGGAGAAGGAGTTAAGGGGAATTGAATCTGGTCACCTTCGGAGAATAAAGTTATTCACAGTCGGAATGTGGTGTTTGATTAGAATTCTATGCTAAACTCAGTTGTGAAGTCTGTCGGTGTAGAGGATTCTGGTAGAGTTGATAAACAGGTGGAGCTACAAGTCACTCACCATGAGGGTGAATCACAACTCCAAGAAGGGAGTATTTGTTGGTTATGGAGAAGGAGTTAAGGGGAATTGAGTCTGGTCACCTTCGGAGAATAAAGTTATTCATAGTCGGAATGTGGTGTTTGATGAGAATTCTATGCTAAACTCAGTTGTGAAGTCTGTCGGTGTAGAGGATTCTTGTAGTGTTGATAAACAGGTGGAGCTACAAGTCACTCACCATGAGGGTGAATCACAACTCCAAGAAGGGAGTATTTGTTGGTTATGGAGAAGGAGTTAAGGGGTATTTTATCTAGTCACCTTCGGAGAATAAAGTTATTCACGGTCGGAATGTGGTGTTTGATGAGAATTCTATACTTAACTCAGTTGTGAAGTCTGTCGGTGTAGAGGATTTTGGTAGTGTTGATAAATAGGTGGAGGTACAAGTCACTCACCATGAGGGTGAATCACAACTCCAAGGTGGAGAAGATCAACACACCACTGTTGAACCTACTAGTTCTGATATTCATCCAGATACTCGTCAAAGAAGCATTGCTATTGATAGAACTAGGAGGACAAGTGTGAAGCCTCCGCCGAAGTATGGTTTTGAGGACATGATGACATATACATTACAGGTTTCCAGTGAGGTGGAGGATGAACCATCCACCTACAAGGAAGCTGTTTCGGGTAGTGAGCGTGCTAGATGGCTCGCTGCAATGGGAGAGGAGATGGAATCATTGTGGAAGAATCTGACTAGGGAACTGGTCAAACGGCCTAAGGGGTGGAAGATTGTTACATGCAAATGGATATACAAGAAGAAGGAAGGTACCACAACAAATGAGGGTGTTAGATACAAAGCTCGGTTAGTTGCAAGAGGGTTCACGCAGAAGGAGGGGGTTGACTATAATGAGATATTCTCACCAGTGGTCAGACACACTTCCATCACAGTGTTACTTGCGGTAGTTGCATATTATGATCAGGAGCTTGAGAAACTAGATGTGAAGATGGTTTTCCTACACGGACTGCTCTAGAAAGATATCTACATGACTCAGTCCGAGGGATTTGCAGTTCCGGGTAAGGAGGATTACATTTGCAAGCTAAAGAAGTCCTTATATGAACTAAAGAAATCTCTGAGGCAATGATATAAGAGATTTGACAGCTACATGATCTAGTTGGGATGCACCAGGAGTTCGTATGATTGTTATGTATATCACAACAAAGCTGATGATGGTTCCATGATCTATTTTGTTCTGTATGTGGATGATATGCTTATAGCTGCAGAGAGGAAGTTTGAAAATTCAGAAGTTGAAAGCTCACCTCAGTGCTGAGTTTGATATGCAGGATTTGGGTGCTGCAATGAAAATTTTGGGTATGGAGATATCTAGGGAAAGAACAAAGAATAAGCTTTTCCTGTCAGAGAAGAGCTACATTGAGAAGATTTTGTAAAGATTTGCCATATCTACATCAAAGCCTATTGATACTCCAAGTGCCATAAACATTTATATGTCATCTGATCATGCACCGAAATATGAAGCTAAGGAGGAGTACATGTCTCGAGTTTCGTACTCGAATGCTGCACTAAACCAAACATAGCACATGTTGTTAGTGTTGTCAACAGGCTCATGGGGCAGTCTGGAAATGAGCACTGGCAGGCTATAAAGAGGATCTTTCGTTACTTGAGAGGTACGTCTGATGTTGGTCTCGTTTATGGAGGTGATACTCACTGTTCTGTGATTGGTTATTCTGATTCTGATTATGCTGAAGATGTTGACGGTAGAAGATCTATGACTGGCTATGTTTTCACTCTTGGTGGTTCTGTTGTTAGTTGGAAGGCAACTTTACAGGCTGCAGTTACTTTCTATACGACTGAAGCAGAGTATATGGCATTGACAAAAGCCGCTAAAGAGGGAATATGGATGAAAGGGATAGTTGGTGATCTTGGTTTACATCAAGAGCAAGCTGTTGTGTTCTGTAATAGTCAGAGCGCTATCTGTTTAGCCAAGGATCAGGTCCATCTGAGAGGACCAAACATATTGATGCGAGGTATCATTTTCTGAAGAATGAGAAGAGAATTGAGGTGAAGAAAGTTGGTACTACTGATAATCCTGCTGATATGTTCACCAAGCCGGTCCCGCATAACAAGTTTTAACATTGTTTGGACTTGCTTAACGTCATGAGCTGTTAATTGTCCGAGGAGGGAAAATCTGAGGCAAGCTATTCGCCTGGCATTGTAATGATGCATCTGTCAGGAGAATTCAAGTCAAGGTGGAGATTTGTTAGTATGCCTTGAATCAGTATAGTTTGCCGCTAGCCGAACCGGGGTCTCGCTGGGGTGGGGGGCGACGCCCTATTGAATCAGTATAGTTTTTTCGGTCTGTGAGTCACCCTTGCCTGGGGGTCCGGGGGGGCGTAGTGTATCACACCTCAACCCTTCTAACATATACTATTATAGTAAAATAAATCTAAAAATTTAATACTATTAACGCACATGTCAAATAAAACACTCATATCAGATGCATTATAAAAATCAATATATATATATATATATAGGGATATCAATTATATATATATATATATATATATATATATAATTGATATCTTGCTCCTTAAAAAAACTAGTGGTTTATATAAGTCACAACTCATTGTATATAAATTTCGTCTTTAATTTCACATTACAATTATAAAAAAATATTCTCTTACCAACACATATAACCATAAGCATTAAATATCATTAATAATTTCTCATCCATATGCATATGTCTCTCTGTCCAGTTTATTATTCTGTGACAAATCAACCCTGGTCTCTGCCCGGGATTTCCAATATATCAATATGATTTGACCTGAATGTCTCACTGTGATTTGACCTATAGGTCCAAATACGTTGTGACTCAAAGGTCCTACTGTGATTTGACCCGTAGGTCCCAATATGATTTGACCCGAAGGTCCCACTGTGATTTGACTCATAGGTCCCAATATGATTTGACTCGAAGTTCCCACTGTGATTTGACCCAAAGGTCCCAATATGTCTATTGTGATTTCAGATCCAGGCAAGATCGTCACAAATCCTCTTTTGTCATATGATTCATATGAGTCTAATACCATATAATAAAACATATCTACTGAATATCCATATCATATTCCATCAATATCACATCACACATAAAATTAAAAGTGTTATTTATACACACCTGATTATGATAAGTAGTTTGATCAAACCCCTGATTCCACTTGCTTTCTTCCGCTCAATTCCTCTACTATAATATCTCCCTATATTTTTCTTCTGACTTTCTCTTCTTTTCTTTTTATTTTTTTCTTTCCCTAATTATCATTCCCATGTGTGTATCGAACGTCTGCTTAGCCCATTAGTCATCCCTTTTTAGAGTAATCCACCTAAGCACAAAGATCATGCAATCATTTTTCCTACTTACACGTGTAGTATCCAAATTGCCACGTGTGTATCGAACGTCTGCTTAGCCCATAAGTCATCCCTTTTTAGGGTAATGCACCTAAGCACAAAGATCATGCAATCATTTTTCCTACTTATACGTGTAGTATCCAATTTGTCATGTACAAAAGATTTAAATATTATTTTAAGCATAATCAAAATACTCCTAAAAGGATAAAGTTTAATCACTTTTAAAAGCCAAATAAAAATTACGTCTCATATGTGCATATTGCTACACTTTACTCTATACACATGTACACTTACATATGTACACTACTATATTACTTTCACATAATTTATTTTCGCATCATTTTGATACTTATTTATTATTTTTATACTATAAATAATAATACTTCATTAATAAATACCAATAATATATGCTATTATGTAAAATAATATGTGATGTGGGTCAGGGATGTTACAATCTTCCCCCTTTAAGAATTTTGTCCGCAAAATTTAGTATTCAACAAAGTTATCGTGTTTAAACACAAACAAATAAGTTTTCTCATATTAGTGTAATATCTCAAACTCTAATATCTATGTGGTAATACAAACTTTGTCAATTCTCATTTCATCTCATTCTCTTTGCAGTAATAATGTATTACTAATATCTTCCTTAGTACCGTTGAAACATTTCACATTTCTCTAAATGTGAGTTCTTCTTATCATTAGGGTTTATGATATATTTTCAAACTATTCTAACTATTTAAAGGTTTATACTGATATCTTTTGCTTAAATGATGGTACATCTTTTTATTTCAAGATCTTATAAAATCGATAAACTACTATTATTCAATTACTTTATCTTCTAGAGATCATAAGCTCTTCTAAAAACTATAAAAACTGATGTTAAAATCTTAATTGGTAATTATAGACTAGTCTTTTGCAAATGCTTTTGAAAAATAAATAAAAAAAATTCATAAACTGATATTAAAATCTTAATTGGTAATCGTAGACTAGACTTTTGCAAATACTTTTGAAAAAAAAAAAAAATAAAAATCCATACATCATTATTTATGATCTATAAAAGATTGAAAACACTTTCCACCACTATATTTATGCGAAATTCTCTATAAGTGTCTCCCTCTTAAATGAACAAAGTTTCAAGATAAATTGAGTTTCAAGATAAATTGAGCTTTAATTCATAACATCAACAATATTATGTTTAGACACTTTTAAAAAATTCTTATTCAGAGTTACACAAAAACTTTGCTTACCGATATTCACAAGACATCATAAACTTTAATCTCAACGTACATCTTTTTATCAATTGTACACTATTATTGGTGCATATACTCCTATTACCAAGCAAGATGAATTTCCATGTGATACCACATATGTATAAAATACTCATATAATTAAATAATGATGCAAGATGGCTGACTCTTCTTTTCTCAGTGGCACATTCTTAAGATTTTCCATATTCTTGACATGTTAAATACAAATTCTAACTTATGACCAACATATTTCATATGACACATACAATTGTATACTATCCCAGCGAGATCATATTCCTGCCCTGATACCACTTAAACTATCACACCTCAACCCCTCAAACTATCACACCTCAACCCCTCTAACATATACTATTATAGTAAAATAAATCTAAAAATTTAAAACTATTAACGCACATGTCAAATAAAACGCTCATATCAGATACATTAAAAAAAACCCAACATTTATCTATATATATTGTCAAATAAAACACTCATGTCAGATACATTAATCTCAGAATTTGACTCAGCAGTGGTGCATCATGTGCATCGTGAGGGGAACTTTGCGGCGGACTTCTTATCGCACCATGCCTATAGCTTTGCTCGTGGGGTGCATGTTTTGGATCAAACACCATCAGGTCTTAATATTTGGCTCCTTCATGATAGGTTAGACATTTCTTATTGTCGTTAGTTTACTTTCTTCTCAGTCTTAGCCTGCTTTCTTTACCAAAACAAACAAACAAACAAACAACATTTATCTATATATTGATATCTTGCTCCTTAAAAATACTAGTGGTTTATATGAGTCACAACTCATTGTATATAAATTTTGTCTTTAATTTCACATTACAATTATCAAAAATATTATTTAACCAACACATATTATAAGCATTAAATATCATAAATAATTTCACATACATATGCATATGCCTCTCTGTCCAGTTTATTATTCTATGACAAATCAACCCTGGTATCTGCTCGGAATTTCTAATATGCCAATATGCTTTGACCCGAAGGTCCAAACATGCTTTGACCCGTAGGTCCCAATATTATTTGACCCGAAGGTCCCACTGTGATTTGACCCATAGGTCCCAATATGATTTGACCCGAAGGTCCCACTGTGATTTGACCCGTAGGTCCCAATATGATTTGACCTGAAGGTCCCACTGTGATTTGACCCGTAGGTCCCAATATAATTTGACCTGAAGGTCCCATTGTGATTGACCCGAAGGTCCCAATACGTCCATTGTGATTTCAGATCCAGACAAGACCGTCACAAATCCTCTTTAGCTATATGATTCATATGAGTCTAATGCCATATAATAAAACATATCTACTGAATATCCATATCATATTCCATCAATACCACATCACACATAAAATTAAAAGTGTTATTTATACACACCAGATTATGATAAGTAGTTTGATCAAACCCCTGATTCCACTTGTTTTCTTCCGCTCAATTCCTCTACTATAATATCTCCCTATATTTTTCTTCTGACTTTCTCTTCTTTTCTTTTTTTTCTTTTCCCAATTATAATTCCTCATGTGTGTATTGAACGCCTGCTTAGCTCATTAGTCTTCACTTTTTAGAGTAATCCTCCTAAGCACAAAGATCATGCAATCCTTCTTCCCACTTACACGTGTAGTATCCAATTTGCCATGCACAAAAGATTTAAATATTATTTAAAGCATAATTAAAGGATAAAGTTTAATCACTTTTAAAAGCCAAATAAAAATGGCGTCCCATATGTGCATTGATAAGTCGTATTCTAAACCTTGGTTACTGGTCAGTATGTCGTGAAATGCATGTATTATCTGCAAAACAGTTGCTTAAGTGTGCAGGATTAAGGGATCCAAGTCAGTAGGAGACGATTCGGACGACGCAGGTGGAAAGAGCGCTAGAAGGGTGCAATACTGACCAGGATGCATGCCAAAGAAAAGGATCGAGATGGAGAAAAAGGATAGTTGGGATGATCATAAACAAGGCCAGAAAAGTCAAATCGTGAAGGAAGTCTACCCTAAAAGCAAGGGCAAGCCTCCCTATAAAAGAAGCCACTTGGAGAGAGAGAGAAGGAATTCCCGTTTTTTGGAGTTCGAAAGAAAGTCCAACCACTACACTTAGTAGAATTCTCTCTAGAAGATCAGTCTTTCAGCATTATTCAGTCTCTTGTTCCTCGCCACAGCTATGGTCACTTGACGTCCAAAAGTCTGCCGGAGAAGTTATCATTCCATTGTTCCAATCAGTTCGTCGTAGTAGTCTAGCAGTTTCACCGCCCGGAGTGGCAAAACAATCGTTATTTGCTTTCTAGTTTAATTTTTACCTGCTTTCTTCGTTGGATTTGTTGCAAACATTCATATTTGTTGCCTTTTAAAGTACTTGGTGAAGATCCAAATGTTTAAGTTATGAAGTTTCTATTTCGTATGTCTCTTTGGTTTGAGTTTGCTTCATTCTGCCTAGGAGAGTTAGATTTAGTTATCGCTTTTAATTTCTAAGTGTGTGTATGTGTTTTCCTTCGAGTAGGCTAGATCTGAAGTTGTTGATCGAAATTTGTAGTTATGTTTCAGTTTAAGTTTTCGTGCATGAGTTTCTTGTTCTGCGCTATTATTACCACCTTGCATGTTAGTCCGTAGAAGTAATCTGCAGTTTCAGCTGTTCATCTTAAGTTGAGCATTTTAATTAATGGATCTTGAGTTTGAATTTATGAATCTGAGTTTAGTCATGGAGTTTGTGTTCATATGATTTCTATTAATACTTGGTGAAGAAGAAAACGTCAAAATCAACTTTTGCCTTGGACCACTTTTGCTTTTTAGTTACTTTTGCTTTTGTCTCTTACTTTTCAGTTGTACCTTCCAGACCTGTCAGAAAGCCACTCAGCCACCAGATATACCATGTTGTCTAAGTATCCTCATTTAGTAACTGTTTACTTTTCACATGTCTCTGAGTTACCTTATCCCCTATTTTCACGAACACAACCACATGTCTGTCATTTTCACGCCTACTAGTCAATAGAGTACCATATTTATTTATCGCCTAGGTAGAATCCCAACCCCAAAAGCGTGGTAGCTAACCAAAAACACCAAGGAATATCACCACAGTTATCCGAATGTGTCCATCCTTGTGGGATTCGACCCTTACCTCCACTATACTAACCAGTAGAAGTGGGTTGAGGAAATTTATTTGATACCAGGTTCCGGTTGTCGTGTCAACGACTCAGCTAGGTTGGGAATCTTATCCTGATCAGTTGGATATACTCTTGCATTTACACACCCGACCGAAACCCAAGTCCATCATGCATACTGCTACACTTGACTCTATACACATGTACACTACTATATTACTTTCACATAATTTACCAGCATATCATTTTGATACTTATTTATTATTTTTATAATGTAAATTATAATACTGCAGAATAATAAATACCAATAATATATGCTATTATGTAAGATAATATGTGGTGTGGGTTAGGGATGTCACATAGTGCCACTGGTCCAACGCTATGATATGTTTCTGTGTTAGATCCGAATTAATATATTGGGCCTAGCCTATCGTCCGTGTTCCTATTTATATAGAAATATGGTACATAACTTTGTAATCTGAAAACAATCGGAATATGATCTGTTCTTCGTTTCTGCCCATGGACGTAGTCAACTTCAAATATCTTTAACTATATTTTTAATACTACCTTAGAGTTATGTCAACCAAATGTCATGTCTTTGGGATAATCTTCGATAATTAGGATTTTCCATAAAAAACAAAAAAAGTAACCAGCTTGCTAAAGGCAAAGTAATTATGTTAACTACAATATTACGGCTATAAAAAATAATGCTGGGTTAATGGGCTTCACTCCTTCTGGAAAATATTAATAATTTCATGCATTCAAATTTCTTATGCCTAAAAATGTCATTTACATGAGGAAAAACCAAGAAAATCTATAAAATAAATGATGCATCATTGATAGTTGTGATATCACTGCAACAACAACTTTGCCTTTGGAAATTTTAATCAGTAAATCTTATTTTTTTTCTTGGTAAGTAGTTTTACCGATGGAAAATGTTCATCAATCACTTTTTTGAGCAATGAAGTACAATAATTTCGTCGATAACACTGTTTACCGTCGGTAATTATTAAGGGATTTTGTAACATCGGTGATTCATCGGTAAAGTGTCCTTTTTCAGTGTATATAGTTGATTACAAGCTCACATAGCAATCAACAAAAAGAGAGAGAATGAGAACCAATCAGTAGAATTTTCTGTGAGTTGATATAAATGTCATATTAGATAAAGATGGAGAAAATATTATGCTGTAAAACTGACAACTTTCGACATGATACAAAAAGCCTGATGCGAACAAGCACAAAATTAATGGTCAAGCCTTATTGAGTTTATGTCCTTATTGTATGGCCCATTAGGAACTTGATAATTTTAGGTTGAGTTTGGATTGAGTGAGCTATTAAAAATTATATTTTATATTCTTTTGATAAATATAGTGGAGTAGTATGTTTTAATTTCATTCTCTAGGTCGGTGTAAATCAAGTTTAAATTATGTAAATCGGGTTTAAAAATCAAGTTTAATGGTATAATATCACGTTTTAATCGTGTAAATAAAAATTTGAGTGTAAATTAATATGTTTTGTCAAATTAGTTTAACTTATTGATATTGATGTCAAAGAAAATTAATATACTTCATTTTGTATTGTAAATTGATATGCTTTAATATGTTGGATAATGTTGATTTCATTTTTCGGGTGTAAAAAGACAATAATAATTTGACAATAATACTCTTTTTGTACAAGATTAAAGGAAAATAAAAAAATGTTCCAGTAACATAAAATATAATCTAGATACCTTAGGATATTGATATCCAAACAATAAAATTGGTTTTTAGTTATTATTTTAAATTCAATTCTCATCTGTTCACAATTCATACCTTTTAATCTCATCTTTTTCTGGATATTTGTTACTTATAATCGAAATTTCGATTTTAATCATATTATGCATTCCGAACTGATAGGAATAGGATAAGAATTAAGATGAAATCAAATAATTAGATTCAATAAATTAAAATATTTGACAAATCTTGCCACTACACAACCACATGGAAACTTTCCACCCAATTAATTTCGGCCAAACCTCCGATGTTTCATTCACCAAGTCCAAAGTCTAAACCGGCGTCAAAATTTCTTCATTTATTAAAATCAACAATTCAAATATATTTATTGCACATTACTATTGTCTTGTGATATTATTCCCGAATTTCCATCAACATTCTTCTCCATTTTCTCCCACCTCCATCGGCGCACGTCTCTCCGACAATCTCTCAGTTTATCTATCTCAGAATTCAGTTCCAATCCTGTGTTTTGTCTCTTCTCCTTATTCTTCGTGATGAAGAGTAAAACTGCCAAGGTTTCACTGAAATGGATTCCTATTTTCTCCATTTCTTTCTTCTTCATTGGCATGCTTTTCACCAACAAGTACGTCTTTGCTAATTTTCCTTTCCAAGGTTTTTTGCGATTTAGCTCTAACGGATTCTGTGTGTGCAGATTTTGGGGTTCTTTGGAATCGAATAATCAGCTCATAACTCAGCAAAGAAGGGATCAAGAGCTGCAGATCGTCTCAGAGGATTGTAATACTAAGAAAAAGGTTGAATTTTTATATTGATTTTTTGATATTTTTGGTGTGGAGATTCATTTTTTTGTATTAGATCAGCTGAAGTTATACTATCTTACTTTTCTCAATCTGATTGGTAAAGCTCCTTTTGATTCAAATCTCCCCTTCTCTAGTTTTTTGTGAAATTATGTAGTATTCAATTAATTGTATGAATTTATGTGCATCTGTAGAAGGAAGAAGATAAGGACAATGATGTAATGAAGGAGGTTTATAAAACACATGAAGCAATCCAGTGAGCCCCCTTCCCTAATATTACAAGTAATAGACTTAATGTGTGGTCAAATCTCAATGTGAGGTCGTTTCAGGGGATTAGACAAGTCGATTTCAATGCTCCAGATGGAGCTATCTGCATCTAGAAGTGCGAGCAGAGGTGATGGCCCGATCCCAACTGCAAATCAACTGCCTGTCAGGAAGAAGGCCTTCATGGTCATTGGTATAAACACAGCTTTCAGTAGTCGAAAAAGGCGTGATTCTGTCCGTGAGACTTGGATGCCTCGAGGTAATAACTATATTCTTTTATTCTTTGAGAAAACTGGTCTGAGATTACTTGTGTTTTCAGGTGATAAACTTCGCAGATTGGAAGAAGAGAAGGGGATTGTTGTGAGGTTTATGATTGGGCATAGGTATGCTGCTGCGATTTGTAAACTTGGGAAACTTTTCCATTGGATTTTCTTTCTGTATATGCTTCCTTAAAATCATTGCAATATTTATAGAATTACCTATTGATTTCATTGGCTCAAGCTATTTCCTCTTCATTTAATTCTAACCTTAACGTGTCGATGTGAAGTGAGGTTAAGAAATGAAGTCCATTGATTACTATTCTTACCTAGGTTGTAATCCTAGATCACGAGTATCAAACAACTTAGTTATCTTTAAAGTTTTACTATGTTCGTGTGAATTGGTGACTTCACAAAAAAATACACACAGATTAGTCATTGTGAAGAGAGGGTATTGTTTCTAGTTGCTGAAGGAGATGAATGAAGTGCAATATTTAATTTTCGATCGTCTTTGTTTTTTTTCAACTGTGGGAAATTATAAAAGTTGAAATGAACTTACGGGGAATCTCTGTGTTTTTGATTGATCCAGTGCAACTTCTAACAGTATATTAGATAGAGCTCTCGACTCTGAAGAAGCTCAACATAAGGACTTCCTGAGGCTGGTAAAAACATTTTTTCCACACACCGTCTTATTTTCTCTTCTTGCTCCGTGGAAACCTTCTTCACATCATAAAATATTGCAGGAGCATGTTGAAGGATATCATGAGTTGTCAGCAAAAACGAAAATTTTCTTTGCCACTGCGGTTGCAAAGTGGGATGCTGATTTTTATGTCAAGGTGGACGATGATGTTCATCTTAATTTGGGTAATTGCTACCTGCCGTTCCTCATTTCAGATAGTTCCTTCAAAATCCTTATCTCGCATTTGTGTGCTCATTAAGCTTTTGATCCCACAGGTACATTTGCTGCAACTCTTGCTCGTCATCGATCAAAACCCAGAGTCTACATCGGTTGCATGAAATCCGGACCTGTTCTAGCTCAGAAGTAATCTTCAAGACTCAATGAATTACTATTACCCTTTTTGTCTCTTAATTTTGGACGCTGAATAACTGGATATGTTCATTATTCAGGTCGGTTAAGTACCACGAGCCTGAGTACTGGAAATTTGGAGAAGAGGGAAATAAATACTTCCGGCATGCAACAGGACAGATTTATGCCATTTCAAAGGATTTGGCAACTTACATCTCGATTAACCAGTAAGAGCCTCCTGCTACTGGTTTAACCTACTCACCTCTATTTCGTTTCACTTTAGTTAGCAACGAGTGTATGTTACAAAGTTGGGGTAACAAAACCTGCATATTTTGACACGAAACTGTTCGTGTATACTCTTGATGAAGTTAAAAGGCCTAAAGTATTTTGCTGTCTTCTGAAGTTGGAAGTTTTCATTTTTTCCTATATTTAGTTTATAGATGCCGTGGTAAGCATATGAAGATGTGTGGTTGTAGTCGAACTTTAATTTTGCTTTTGAACTCTACAATATAACACACACTGAAAAAAATTGCAATTTGTAGGCACATACTGCACAAGTATGCCAATGAAGATGTGTCGCTTGGTTCTTGGTTTATCGGCCTTGATGTCGAGCACATTGATGAGCGTAATATGTGCTGTGGTACTCCGCCAGGTATTATTTTGTTTAACCTCTCCTTTACATCCGGTATGTGAGAGCTTAATTTAGTTCGGATCTTCAAAAATACCCCATATTTTGTGATTTTAACTGCATATAGTCAACCCTCATAATTGATAAGTTAACAAAACTATAGGAAATTGGAATTGAAGAAAATAAAATAAAAATGTAAGAAACTAATAGTGGGATGCAAAAAAATGTGATAGAGAATTCTGTGTAATTTCAGACGAAAAAAAGCTTCTCGACTAATAATGCCTCAAGACTTTTATTGTACAAGTTCGAACATCAGTCTTATTCTTTCGCATTGACAATGTGCAGATTGTGAATGGAAAGCACAAGCAGGAAATGTGTGCATTGCCTCGTTTGACTGGAGCTGCAGTGGAATCTGCAAATCTGTAGAAAAGATCAAATTTGTCCACGAACGATGTGGTGAAGGAGAAGAGGCCCTTTGGCATGCTTTACTGTAGGATCTCTCAAAAGGAAAAAAGAGAGAAGGAAATACACGTAGACTGTACAAGGCCCGTAGCAATGCTGACTTGCTGAGGCAGACAAAGAAATATCAATACCATCACCGCACAGGCAAAATCGTGTAACAGGTTCAATTTCTCACTGAAGATAGTTCTTTGAATATGTATAGACGAGGAGCAAATTTGAGTAAACGACGTTTCTCGTAGCCGGATTCTTTTTTCTTTTCTTTTTTTTCTGAAATGGGAGGTGAAATACATGTATACATTGTTTAGAGACTCGAGACTCGAGAGACACACGGTCTTGTTGTTGATTATTAATTTAGTAGGGTTGCCGCCGGTTGTTTTCGCCATTTCAGTTGGTTAAGTGGTGGTGGTGTTTTTACTCTATTTGTGGAAGCACCTGGTTGGGAATTTTCTTGCTTGTATGGCTATAGTTTTGTTTAATGTAATTGTGAGTTTCCTATTCATCTAGGTCTCTTTCACTACTTTTTCCCTGTCCCTTTCCCAGTAATGGGGCCATGGATGAGCTTTGGATCCACGGTCCTATCTCTGGACGAGTAAAAAATTGCCTTGAGCTATTAGACTGTTTCTGCCTCTAGATTCGAATATTGACTCGATCTGCACATTCGAACAATTGTCTTGACCTGTTAGGCTGCGTCACGGTGGATTCGAACCCGAAACTTTTGGCATAAGACATTATCACTCTACCACTAGGTCAATTCACACACACACACACGTGTAATCAACAATTTTGATTATCCAAAAGGAGGTTTAGAATACATAGTGAGTGTCAAAGTAATTCCTAAAGTTGCCATAAGATATCATAGCCATGATAAATTTATTCATAGTTTGTTGAAATCAATATCCTAGCCCTAGGAGATCTCTTTTGCCTGATTTAATTTCAACTCTTGTCTACTTTAGTTTAACTTAATTGTTATTTCAGTTTCTTAGTTTAGTAAACTCAGCTTAAACCCCTTTTCCATATAGTATTTCGTGTCTACTTTGAATTAATAATTCGACACTCATTCTTACTTTTAGCTATACTAAATTAACATGTCTACTTAAATTTATTTTAGTGCTAATAAACAATCCATCAGGAAGATAGTCCCTTTTTATGTTTCATGTTAACTTATTTTGCTTTCTAAAAGGACATCTCAAACAATATTTCCAAACACTTGATTTTTGTGATACATGTCTTATTTGGCCATGAGCTGGTACCAAACATGCTTATGAGTGTGGATATTTGGTCTCTATGTTCTTGCACAAACTTGGTGATTTTCATTTGAGATTATTGATATTGCTTGGTTCATATGCTCCTATGGTTCAGGTATTCTATAACCTACTCATGTGAACATGCTTGATTCTTTCTTTCTTTATGTGTTGCAAGAGAGAGATTGTGGGAAGGATAAGATACACTACTTAATTACTTTATCACTCTTTTATGGATAACATATAAATTCATCCATGGGTTAAGAACATATAAGCATATAAATGCTGAAATGAAGCAATATCACATTACTAATAAGTAATAACAAAGGCAACATAGCACATGTGTAAGTAGTGATAAAGTCAAAAATTGCAACTGTGATCATGTTAATTCATCCATCATATATGTGGGAAGCGAATAAATTTGAGTTGGAATTCCATCATGATGTCCAAGTGATAAGGGAAAAAGTGCTTACCCACTACTTATGCAACTCAGTGCCCAAAAATTTTTCTCCTTTCGAAATCTACTAATTATATTACTACCATAAACTTAATGAGTATAATTAATTCATTATTAGTAACACAACTACGTAATTTTATTGGTTCGTACTATATCTACATTTGAGTTGAATTCCAAACATACCTGCACCCAAAATACACGTTGGGTCATAATTTTTCATAAAAAAGTTTTCAAGATTATAAACTGTTTCTTTTAAATGTTTGACAATTAAGCTTTATATATTGCTCCTATTTACTCGAGTTTAGACAAATCATCGAAGGAGATACGGGTCGATGAAATTACAACGTACTTTTGAGAGAGAAATAAAATAACACATGGTTATAATTTTCCATTAAAAGAATAAAAATGTAATACCTTTTGTTGTGGTTATATTAGTAATTTTTATCATTGATGATACCTATCAGTGTCCTCTAAAAATATAAATTATTTTTTTTTTGTCCGTCTCTGAAAATAAGAACTTTTAATTTTAGAAATTTTTTCTCTAATGAAGTGAGACTCATTTTCCATTTACACATTTTTCTTTCTATCTTTCTTATTTTATCAATTTTGCATTAAAATTCGTATCATTTCAAAAGTTTTTATTTTTAGAGGATTGAGGGAGTATTTAAAAGCTTAATTATTCAAATAAGTTTTTTGAATAGTACTAAGTTAAACTTTTCACCTCATAAATTTAATCAGTGGTTATTTGGCTAAGCTTGATTAAAAAGTACTAAGAAAATAGGATGGAGAAAATAAAAGACACTAAAATATTTGAAGGAATTATTTTATTGGATTAATTAGATAATTAGTTCTATTTACATCCAACTCTTTATATAGGGTTATACCTTAATAAGAAAAGTAAATAATCTTTTTTATATTATGAACTTTGATTGATCTAGATTGATTAATTTCTTCCTTTCTTAAATATATATATATTTCTTACTGTAGTCTTGATTATTTCTTTCAATCAGACGTATCTCTTCATTCCAACAAAAGCTTGTATATAGACATATTGCAAACTACAAAATCATATAAATTTTCATGAGCTAATAAGCCACTGAGAGCTTATAAGTTGCCTCATACTCCTAGTATCTGGATTTAGAAAAAAATCCTAATTATAGAGAGAACAATATAATGAATATAAATACAATTAGAAGAGTAAATGTTATATAGAAAAAAATAAATCATATTATTATTCTTATAAACTAATTACAATATCTTATAAGAATTTATTTTTTGGAAAAATTATATAAGTTGTTGGAACTTATTTTTACGACTTCTAACATGTTTAAGATTATATTTTCAAAAGCTTATGAATTCTTTAAGTAAACACTCCATTACACTGGAAAGCACAACTTACTCTTTTAGTCTTTTTAGTGCTTAAATTAGGTCAAGTAGCCTTAAAAATATATGATTATCCATACAAACATTGTTGTGCTTAACAATAATATGTAATCTAATCACTTGGTGCATAAATTAGATCATGTTAAGATCTGATTAACAAAAAGCCATTTTTTCTATATACTCCTCATATAGGTGTCTTGTCTTCTAGAAACACATCACTGTTACACTGTTCCTATTTGTATAAACTCATAATTCATCTAAAAAACGCGTCTCTGATCATTTTAATGGATGACTCATAATTTCAAGGCTCAAACTTTTTCTTAGGTCATTTTGCAGATAAAAAACAGTACTACTAGTACTACTAATAATGCGCTATATTAGGGGTTAAGAGCATCCACAATAGCGGATGTCACCGATGGATGAGCCGCTCGGGACGTCCGACCAGTGAGTGGCTCGTCCGTCGGTGACGTCCACTATTGCGACGGACAAGCGGCCGATGGACGAGAGGTCGTCCGTCGTCTCGTCCGCTATTGTGGTAACTCGACGGACATCCCGATTTTCGATTTTTTTTTTCAAAACTCTATATATACAGCTTGTTGCACTTCGTTTCATTTGCACCACGGATGAGCAACTGGCTAACGCATGTATTATCATGCACAACATGATCGTCGCAAATGAAGGCCTAAAACAAATACATTCGGCTAGCGATAAACTATACAGATTCAAGGCATACTAACATGTACTTTGTTTGAATCGTTTTTTTTTTTGAATTGTACTATGTTAATTTTTTTTTTATAATGAAATTTTTATTGCACTTTCTCCATCCGTATTCGTGTCGAAATTTTAATTCCGTAATTGTGTATTTGTGAATTTTTATTATTGCGTTTGTCCGCCGGAAAGTCCTAGTGCTTGTCCGCTATTGTGCAGTAGGATGTCCTTATGACGTGGCAGAGCAGTGAGATGTCCTTATGACGTGGCAGGAGGTGTTTTTGGGATGTCCTTCGGCTTGTCCGTTTGGATGTCCGCCCCTATCGTGGATGCTCTAAGTCTGTAGACTTACAGGTGAAAAGAGTGAAGTAATATATTCATATTTAACGAGAGAATTAAGAAACGAAATAATCCATATTAAACTAGGGAGACATATTACTAGAAATTAGCTAATTATATAAAAAATAAAATAAAAAATAGAGTTTGATAATCGGATGTGGGAGACAGCAAAAGTTCACTAGTAAGGGGTGATTGGTTAATGGATGGATGGACCACTTTCATTTTTAAGCAACCTTTCTCTCATTCTCTTATCTCTCTCACACACATATTGCCTATAAATAGGTGCTCATGCATGCAACCAAATATCAACAATCATGGCTGCAAACAAATTTATTTCTCTCCTCTTCTTTATAGTTTTGTTTGCGGCAATATGTTCCGCCGCCCGACTTGGTTTGGGAGTCGAAGTTGGTGTCTACGGCGGCGGTGGAGGCGGAGGTGAAGGCGGCGGCGGCGGTGGAGCTGCCGCTGGTCATGGCTACGCCGGTGGTGCCGGAAGTGGTGGCGGAAGCGGTGCCGGCGGTGGTGCTGGGGAGCATGGTGCTGGAGGTGGCGGCGGCGGCGGCACTGGCGGCGGCGGAGGTTCTGCTTCTGCTGGTGGGGGTTATGCTGGTGGGAGTGGGGAAGGGCATGGTGCGGGTGGAGGATACGGCGGCGGAGCTGGTGGAGCTCATGGCGGCGGCGGGGGTGGAGGCTCAGGCGGTGGCGGTGGTGGTGGTGGTGCGGCGGCCGGTGGTGGACATGCCGGTGGGTACGGGGGAGGGGAAGGAGGTGGGGAAGGGAGCGGCAGTGGAGGAGGCGGTGCTGGTGGTGGCGGGGGTCATGGTGGCGGTGGGGGAGGTGCGAGCGCCGGAGGGGAAGGAAGCGCCTCGGGTTCGGGATATGGAAGTGGTGGAGGTGCTGGAGCTGGTGGTGGTGCAGGAGGTGCCCATGGTGGAGGATATGGTGGGGGTGAAGGGGGCGGTGGTGGTGGCGGTAGTGCTTCCGCGGGTGGGGGGCATGCCGGCGGATATGGTGGCGGCGCTGGGGGAGGTGAAGGTGGCGGTCAGGGTGGCTATTCCCCTTGATCAAGAATGTATAACAATATCCAAACATGGATACTAAGAATATATAATTTCGAAATTCAATGCGCTTAAGTAGGTGCATGTAAATCGTTATGTCGTTAACTACCAAGATTAAAACTCTTATGGTGGAGATGTAATTTGTGATTCACTAAGTTTTATTTCACCAATGTTTATGAAAAATTTTAACTGCCGTGCACTACTATATTGTGATTATTGATCATGAGTACTCTTTTTCTTATTTAGGCTCTAAATTAGGGATGCAAATTGGCTAACTTGCTCGGGTTCGAGACAATTCACTTGGGTGGTCAGACTATTTGGGTGCGAGTTATTCAGGTTGTGAATTTTTCGAGTTATAAATTTTCAGCCCTGATCCTAAATCTTCGGGTTTCGAACTAATCTACGGGCTATTCAAGTCAAAAGTGATCTTATGTGATATACTTTCTATGCAATCCAATATTCTAACTTATTAAAAAAACGGATTGTTGCAAATAAGTAGTACTCCATTATCAGAATAAAAAAACATATCGCTTAATTAATAGCACATGTGAATATGACTATAGTTAAATGGAAATCATGCATTCCATATAACTAACCATCAATTTGAGAGAGAATACATTATTACTCCCTCCGTCCCAAGGAAGATGACCCCTTTCTTGGGCGGCACGGGATTTTATGCAACTTTATTTTGTGTGTTAAATGGAGAGAGTAAAGTAAGAGAGAGGGGATAAAGTAGAGATAAAGGGGTTTCCATTTTAAGTAATGGGTCATCTTGATTGGGACAAACCAAAAAGGAAAGTGGGTCATCTTTAATGGGACGGAGGGAGTACAATATATACAGTACTTCGTATCAATGTTGTGTTTAATATTGATATTACCATATATTCTTCATATAAGTATAACCCAAAATTTTAATTATATTATTGTTTTAACCCATGTGCTAACCTGTCGACCCAAATGGGTCAGCCCGTGTAGCCCGCTTCTAAATTTGGGTTGCAATTTTTTTGGCCCTAGCCTAACCTTATGATTTAATCGGGTTATTCAGGTCGACCCACGGATTTCGAACTAGATTGACATCCCTAGTCTAAATCATAACCTAAGTTGGAAGGTTTATACTCCTACTAATCATAGTTTGCGATCTGAATTTCTACGTAATGTAGGCAATCACAAGCGGCATCATTGTAGAATTATTAAAAAATTGAGAAGAAAAAGACGCATATAGATTGATAGCTAACTATCACTATGTGACAATTATCATTGAAGTGAACATGTAATTCCATGTGTGAAATAAGAGACATATCATGTATAAAGTCGGCAGTGGGAGTGGGGCATATCAGCATATGCATTTATGAACTTGACATATAATTCATGCCATCAGTAGTGGACGATAAAATTTAAAGCCGTACAACATATAATGTTGGCAACCTGAACAAACATTTCACTGCTTTCTAATCGACACTTTGGAATCAAAATCAGGGCAATACTTTTCACGACATGGCTCTTCATATTTTGCATGTAAATTTCAAAAATAGCCAAATATATTTTGTTACTTTATTATTTATTATGTATTTTAACTAATACTCCACTCTTTTTCCATATTTTGAAAAATTGAACATGATCGGCTTATTCGACTGGGAAAAGGTAAGCAGTCTGGTCCGATTTTATCTTCTTTTATGGAGATCCTATTTAATTTTGTATGATTTAATCTCTGAAAGATGCAATTGTAATTATAGTAATACACTTAGTCATCTTGCAAATAAAATAATTTATGCATAATTATTAGGTAATCTATTTAGCTATGTTTTAAAGTGAAAAATGGACGGATGATATATATTACACTAATGACAATTGATTATTGCCTTTTTAAAAGAAAAATCACTGGCATTTTTGCCTACAATTGCACAAGTAGGGAAAATGTAATTGCCCATCTTGGCTTCATTAATATTTCTACGTATTGGTCGAAAGGTGCATGGCATTAATAAGTAGGCAGCAGAAGATGCATTTACTTCATAAACTTATCTTAGATCAGAATAATTGCTGACGCTGGCTGACAATTTCATGACACACACATATGTTGTCAGCATTATACGACACATTCGTCCATATAGTAATCTTTTAATAGAATATAAAAGGTCATAAAAAGCGTTTGTAGAAACACAGGTTAGTAGTAGTATTAGTTATTTTTAATCATCAAATTAGTCGAGGAACAATTTCAATAATTAATCATCACATTCGAAATTTGTCAGTACTGTTATGAAAGTCCTAACATAAATTAAGATATGTAACACTGGTAGTAAACAAATGTTTGGTGCGAGTTTTGATATTGGTTTATATTTCTACTTTTGACTACGATTTTGCTTCCCCTTGAAAAAGAGAGACTATGTTGCTCTTTTTCTTAGTCAAAGTTGGTATAAATAAACTTAATTGATTCAATAATTACATTGGAGCAATCTAAGGAGGTGTTTGGCTTATCTCGTAGCTCCCAAAAAACTCTACTAAAATGGCCCTTCATGCTAATAATGTTCAAATGTGACGTGAAGAATTGGAAAAATTAATGGAATATGAATTTTATTTTTATATATTAATTTTATAATAAAATGTAAGTGGAATGAGTTAATGGAAGTGGACAATTAATAGCGGACGAACGAAAATGGTAAAAATGGACAATTAATAGGGGACGGAGTGAGTATTTGAATTTTTTGTATACTATTTTATATTGAAAACCATTGTATGTAATGCATGTACTAATATGTACTACATACTACTATAAAAAAAATCTAGTGCCTGAAAAACTACTATATAAAACAGATTAATAATTTTCCAAGACCGCCACTAAATTTTCACTCTTCAAGACTATAGTTATAATTTGAAATAAACTTGTTGTAGTTTGGAAATTTTATTTACTCCCATAATCAAGTTTTAATTGGCTCATCTCGATGTTTTTAAATTATCTTCACAATGTGTTAGTACATTTTTTGGTGGGTATCTTTCACTAAATTTATTAGAAAATGATGCACAACGACCCCCTAATCGACCACTAACTAAAAAGATCAACTTTAAGAACAAGAGAGATCAATTCTAACTTTTTGATGAATATTAAAACTACTATCTCCGTCCCTGAAAGTTTGATACAGTTTATCATTTTGATCCGTTCCTAAAAGTTTGACACACTTCATTGTTTTTACCATTTTTGGTAGTGGATTCCATATTTCATTAACTCATTACTACTCACATTTTATTATAAAACTAATACTTTAAAAGTAGAATCCACATCCCACCAACTTTTTCAACTCACTTTCCATTATATTTCTTAAAACCCGTGCCAGGTTAAAGTGTGTCAATATTTGAGGGATGGATGTAGTAGTACTTAATAAAATCACAAAATTATGATCAAGTTTATATGAGTCGTCATTTTATTAAAATGACTTAATTTGATCATCATATGAAAAAAATTAAAATGATAACTACATATTTGACTAAATTTTATTATTTAAATAACTTACTTCATTATTATGATAATATATGGCGGTATGGCAAAATATGATAGACAAATTCATTTTAGATGTCTACGAGTTAAGGTACATGGAGTCATGCCATTAATTGAGACATTCAATTTATTTCAAGTATTTCAATCCATCGTCACCCTAAATACATACTGCATACGCAATAAAGTCTCGAATTTATTGTAAAATAATGTAATTTTGCGATTATTAATTATATTTCCCGCGAAAATATGATTAATGTTTAGCTGGAAAAATTCAGTTCAATGCACCGCATTTGCACCACATGTTTTTAATTCTCTCTCTCTCTCTCTCTCTCTCTCTCACACACACACACACTTCACACAAACACTGTTTCCGGCTTTCTGCTCGAAGCCGAAAAATCAGCTTGATTTGACGAAATTCGGGTAATTATTGAAGATCAGAGACGAGGAATTAAGTTTGGAATCGAATCCAATCAGTGGAAAGGAGCTGAGATTTCTTATTAGCCGTTTAATGGATTTTGCTTGGGCTGATGAAAATGCATCGATTTCCGAAGCTCTTCTCCCATAGGTCGGAGCCGCGCAACTCCAGCCGCCGCCCGGCGAAGCCGAAAAGGCTTGAGCGGTGCAACGCACTCAGGAATGCCAGCTACGACTTCTCTCTCTCTGGTTCATCTTCGTCATCGTCGCACTCGCCGGAGGAGTCTCAGCGCGCGAGCTCCTTGGATTTGTACGGCGGGAAGACGACGAGCTTCCGCGTGGATGGGACCGAGGGAGAATTTCAAGTTATCTGTGAAGCGTTTGGTTTTTCCGGGATAGACGATTTCGCTATATCGCAGGAGGAATATGAGGCGATGAAGGCGGGGGGTACGATTAATAAGAAATTGGAGCCTTTGTATCAGGAAACAGAGGTTGATTGTGTTAAATATTCTTATGCTAACGGTAATATTAGGGCAATTGATGGGATTAATCGGAAAATGGGGGGTTTTCCTGTTGAGAATTTAGAGAATAGTTTTGGCGCAGCTAGTAAGCAATTTGGGGTTACTTGTGATTTTGATTATGCGAACAAGTGCAGGGGTGTTTCTGAGCCATCAAAACGATTAGAGGATGGTGTAAATTTTGTTCATAGATTAAGTGTGAGATCAAAAGCTTCTCGTATAAATGGTATTCAGGGCGCACGACCAACTATAGTGGTGCCCGATTGGGATACATCGACAGGATTTCTGCAGGAGCGTGATCCATGTATTCCTAAGTTCCAAAGCAGGTTCTTTTTGAATAATGAAGAGACTGCGGTAGTTGGTCCGGATAGGAATGAGCAAGAGAAGGTTACAATGACAATGGAAGAAAACCGTGCATTATCAGAGTCATGCTCTTTCTCTTCAAATGAGGATGATTCCTCAAGTTCCATGACTGAACCTATGTCTAGCATTTCATCTAATGAGAGACATGGACGTGTTATTCATGACTGGCAGAAGGGTGAGCTTTTGGGACGTGGAACATTTGGATCTGTGTATGAAGGAATTGCAGAGTAAGTACTTTACTTGAGTGTTGTTATTTAATTTCTAGTATTTGGAGTACATTGTCATGTGTATGCAATTTGAGCAGCTAAGTGCGCTGTTGTTGCTAGACTTTGGGTATCCATTGAGTTTGGAATCAGCAATGGGTGTAGTTTTATGAGGATCTTGAAGTTAACCTGAATTTACTTAAATCTGCCAGTTCTATGAACATGATAACGGACTGCTGATAAATCGGAGCTCTGTAATATGCACTCCCTCCGTCCCATTCAAGATGTCCACCTTTCCTTTCTATTTTGTTCACTCAAGATGTCCACTTTCTATATTTGTAAATAAATCTCTCTCCTCGCTCCTCATTAAAATATCCAACTACCTTTTCTCTCTACTTATTCTACCTAACTCCTAAAATCTCGTGCCACTCAAGAATGTGTACATCTTGAGTGGGATGGAGGTAGTACGATGATACTGAATTTGGGCAAGAAGTAATTTAGTTAGTTTCTATGATGCAGTGGTGGATTCTTTTTTGCTGTAAAGGAAGTGTCTTTGCTTGATCAAGGAGAGGATGGGAAGCAATGTGTGTTCCAACTTGAACAGGTCTAGCAGTTTTGTAAATTGTAATGATGCTTGTTTATTAACCACCTTTGTAAAATTGACCAATGCGGAAGTTACTTCTTTGTATGTTCCAACACTTCTGATCTTCTAGTTCCTCTTAATCTGTTCAGGAAATCGCTCTTCTTAGTCAGTTTAAACATGAAAACATCGTACGGTATTATGGGACAGAGAAGGTAACATTTGCTGAAATATTTCCACCCAGCTGTATTTGTGCTAGTTTTGTCCTTTTTCTCTAATTCATTATGGATTCTCCATAGTACCGTCTGCTTTCTTCTTTGTCTATCATTATACATTATCCCAAGTTTTATTATTTTCCTATTTTCTATAAAGTAGAAGGGGTCACATCTCTGTATTTTTCTTGAGCTGGTCACACAAGGCTCCCTTTTGAGGCTTTACCAGAAATATGATCTTCGAGTGCCTCAAGTATCCGGTTATACACGGCAGATTCTACATGGTTTGAAGTATCTGCATGACAGAGATGTCATCCACAGGTGATGAAATCAGACTTTTTGGGTGTTTACTCTTCAACTCTGCTTTCTTTTAGTTACAGCATACACCTGTTTTGACATGAATTGTATGACTTGCAGCATTAACTATTCTTTGTGTAAATATCCTTAAATAACCTTTTCTTTTAAAAAGATGGAAGCCAACCTAGTTCCATGACTTTTATCCAAGGAAGTATGAATCTAGGGCTTCACAATAATTATAGTAAGACTATCCTATGTTATGGGAGCTTTATTCGTGGGCAATCTCATCCACTAGGTGGTGAGGCTCATGCCCACTTCAATCACTTATGTGTGGCTGTCTGTTTACTTTAGTGTTGGATGAAATACCCCACACATCTGTTATGCTTATATAAAGAGTATGCCATGCTTGAGGATTGTGAAAAAGTGTTTTTTTTTTTTTGTTATGATGTTGTTTTCCCACACTGTCACCCCCTTTTGAAACTTCCAGTTCGCAATCCACATTCATATGCATCTTTTGGATCATGATCATGTCAAATGATGCTTGCTTTGAATTTCCTGATCCCCATGATGAATCATGATGCATACCTTTTTGGGGACAGGAGAGGTAGTAATTTTCTTTGACCTTATTTATTATCTTCTACCTTTGCTGAATATTGGGTTAGTAGGTATCCCTTACTTTAGCTCCAAATTCTTATGGCTTTCTTCACTTGGAGTCTTGGATAGAATCATTTCAGCTAAGCTTCTGTCTTATCTTTCAGTGTAGTAAGTGTGTCAATTTGTTTAATAGAACACACTCCTTTGTTACTGGGCGTTCTTGTTGGCATAGTTAAATTTGGTAAAAGCTGAATAATATTTTAATACATGTTCTGCACCAGTCGGCCATATTTAAGGGTCATTACCGCTACTATAAGATTTGTCTAACTTCTCGAAGCTGACCCGGAAAGCCATCCATACAATTGAAAGCCCAAGACGGGGGGGGGGGTCCATTTAAAAACAAGATGGTAAAACAATTAAGGTGCTCTAGTAATGTGCATTTTGATGGGATATATGTCCCATGTACAGTGCCCAGATTTGAAATTCTCTTCTCTCAACTGACTTGCACTCACCATAGCAAAGTTAAGGGATTTGTTATCTTTTTTTAACTGACTTCGAAATGCTAATTTTTCTTATCTTTCTGTCTTGCATATTGCAGAGATATAAAATGTGCAAATATATTGGTGCACACAAATGGTTTAGTGAAGCTTGCTGATTTTGGTCTTGCTAAGGTCATCTCTTATTTTCCATTTATAAAATATATATGCAATATAAAATTATGTGCATATTTCGCACAATGCTTTATTAATTTCATATCATGCAAATGGTTTGGTAGATAATATTGTTGTGTGTCTTGTGATTATTTCATTATGCAGGCTGCCAAGTTGAATGATGTGAAGTCTTGCAAGGGGACTGCATTTTGGATGGCTCCCGAGGTCACTATTATACTCGTTTAGATGTTGACTTGTTTGATATTCTTAGGGGGTGTTTACGTTGGGTGTTAGCTTAAGCAGATAAAATAAACTATAAGGCCTATGCAATCCACCATATACTTTGATGTATTGAACAATTTTGAGTGTGTTATATCATGTAATCCCTCAAATCCGCAATCTTATGTGCTATCAATTAGGTGGTGTATACTTTGGATGATTGGATATATAGATCAAAATAATATAGGCTAATTTACCATTCGCCATTAATCTATCACACATAGTAAATGCACCCTTTATATATCATCCAAATAAACACCCCCGTATGAAATGTAGTTCAAATATATGTGAAGCAAATGTAAGTCTGTTCAAGGGGTAAGAGTTTGCGTGTCTTTCAAAACAAAAACTTATTTGAAGGAGTTGCATATGAAAACCTATATAATGTAGTTTGATGTTTTTGGTTGAAATTGTTTCTTTCTGTTATTTATGTTGGGGAATGGAATGTTTTGATGAAACTCTAACGGTGCTACATATACTTAATTGCATCTTGTGCTGCTGCAGGTTGTTCGTAGCAAGGGCTATGGGCTTGCAGCAGATATATGGAGTCTCGGATGCACGGTGTTGGAGATGTTGACCAGACGTTTTCCATATTTTGGTTTAGAATATGTAAGTGAAAGAACTTTGCTGTTTTGGACTTTCTAAATGACTTTAAAGTTTCTTCTGCGAAGATAATTTGTCAGTTTTGTGTTATTTACAATAATCCTGACTGTGCATCTTTGGGGAGTTTCTCATATTTATTTCCACTTGGGCCCAATCGATAATGTGCACAGTGTGCTAGACACGATTTGCCTGACATTATTGACCAGTTGATTTATTTGAGAAATTGACGTTTTCATTGTTTCTCATGATTGCTTATCTAAGTGGGATGAAATATTTTGATAGCTATTAACTATGGCACTTGGCTTATTACTTGAAGCTCATTTTTTCAGCCATCTTGCTATCAGAGGACACTATTACGTTTTGCAGAAATAGATGTAGGAAGTTTGTGCATGTGATCAGATCACATTGATGATATCCCACTCATGACCTTGATAATCCTTCTCTCTGATGACAGATGACAGCATTATACAAGATAGGACAGGGAGTGAGACCAGATGTCCCCGATACTCTTTCAAGTGATGCGCAAGATTTCATACTTCAATGCCTACAGATTGACCCAAGCTTGCGACCAACAGCTGCTGAGCTCCTGGACCACCCCTTTGTGAAGCGGCCGCTTTCATCATCTGCACACAGCTTTGGCTGGCATTTTTGACAGTCGAGGTAAGCAGCACAAACATTACTCCCAATTTTGAGTTCCAGTGTTGGCTGATGCAATATATGAATGATGAATCCCCATCTCCATCAAAACCACAACGCTTAATATATAAATTATCAATAATGATGAACTACTAGATGCTCCTCACTTCACTTGTTAACGCACTAAATGATTCGAATTTGTTTTTTTTTTTTTGTCCTTCTCTTGTTGTGATGGTTCGTTCTTTCTCCTTGTAGGACCATGGTGTTTATGTACTGCAAACCTGAGGATTTCACATTATACTAAGAATATAAGGCTCAAGAGTTTCCATTCTTCGATTATTTCAATACATTTCGATTTTGCAAGATAGGAGATCCTTTTTTTGTAATGTGTATTCATGCTCTCTCTTTTTTCTGTTGATTCTGATTGTTGTGTAGTGTTGTAGTGTGTGATCTTGTAATTAGTAGGATGTATATAAATGTTAATGAGGCTTCTTTTCTTTCATGTTTTTCCCGAAGTTTCTGTTGAGGTAAAATGACATCTGTTGTTGCAGACAACCATCATTTCTCTTGTTGAAATTTCCGAAAACTTTCCTGGAAATAGCCCAACCCAAATTAGTCTGTTCTTTCATCTATATATTTGTAGTTAAACGAGTAATTTACTTGACTTTTTGAAACACACCAATGCTATTGGTGTTTTGCACATTTACATTATGCAAAGAACAGGTCCCCTTTCAGGAGACTTTTTTATCCAAATGCCACCCAAAATTGACTTTTGGCAACTAATAATTAGGATAAGGTTGGCTAGTGCATTCATAATCTGAAAATTATGTAATTACTGATTAAAAATGCGGGGGCATGGTTAAAATCTTGTGTCTAAATAAGCTAGAATGGTTTGGGAGGCTGTCCTCATTTATAATACTCCCTCCGTCCCGCTTAAGATGACACATTTTCCTTTTTAGTTTGTCCTAACTAACACATTTCCTTTTATGGTAACTTTCTCTCTCTAATTAATACACTCAACCACTTTTTCTCACTCCTATTAAAATATTCATCTTTTTTTATCTCTCTACTTTAATGCATACATTCATCTTCTCTCTCTCCAATTAAACACTTTAACTAATAATTCCTAAAATCCCATACCGGCTAAGCAATGTGTCATCTTAGCCGGGACGGAGGGAGTAATAAATTGAATTGATATTTCTTGAATGCCTTAAAAGAATAACAATAACATAAAATGCATATAACTGCGGATTCTTACGGAATTGGGAGTTGAGGAGAAGAATGCGGTCAGGTGTCCTACATCTGCACAGGCGAAATACGAATGCCTAGCTAGCAGAGTCGAAGCTGCAGCGCCACAGATTTCTTAGTCCAAGTGCCCATATTTCTTTCTAGGAGCTACCGGCTAGCTTCCTTCGAACCTGCAATGATCATAGCGAGTTCGATAGAGTGAGGCCAAATGCAGAGTAATTAACATATTTGCAGCAAATAAGTATTTACAAATGAATAAACATAGAGAAAGCTACAAATGAATGATCGAACAAGAAAATTCCAAAACTGCTGCTTCAACAAGACTGCAAACACTATGAAACAAGATGATGCTTATGGCAGAAGTAGAAACTAAAGAAACACAACAAAACTATGTGGATTAATGAATCTTTTCCAATTTTAAGAAATTGATGTGCTAAAGGTTAAAGTGGAAAGAGAGACGGGGAATAAGGAAATGACTCAACTACCTTGGGACCGAGGGAGTACTATTTAAGCCGTTAAAACGAGTTTGTAGTTGATTTTACTACTCCCTTCATCCCAAGATATTAGACCCCTATTCCACTTTGGGGTGTCCAAATACACTTGAACCATTTCTATTTATGATAAAAATTTACTCTACTACCAACTCCACTTACACCACTAAACAACAACTTCCTCCGTCCCCCAAATTTTGACACAGTTTACTATTTCGGTCCGTCCCTCAAATTTTGACACACTTTACTTTTCACCATTTTTGGTAGTGGACCCCATATTCCACTAACTCATTCATACTCACATTTTATTAATACTTTAAAAGTAGGACTCACATCCCACCAACTTTTTCAACTCACTTTCCATTACATTTCTTAAAATCCGTACCGGTTCAAACCGTGTCAAAATTTGGGGGACGGAGGGAGTATCTCCTAAATTCCTGTGCCCAAAAGAAAGGGGTCTAATATCTTGGGACGGATGGAGTACCATTTAACAAGAGAAGCAGGCAGGATCTGAGATATTCATATTCTTCAAAAGCAAATCATCATATGCATTGCAGCAATCAGTTCCATCGTAGGGGCAGAACTGCAGAGTGGAATTTGGACTAAATCAACTCTTTCACACACACAAATATTACACAGGATTTACTCGAATCGGTGAAGAGTGGCAGAGAGAGACAAGAAAGAAAAAATGCAGCAAGATGAAGAGCCGAATAATCCTAACAAGTTGTAGTTATGAATGCTATATGGCCACTGCAGAAGCCAAGGAAAAACTATTGAAGAACATGACTGTGAATTGATCGGATGAACAACAATAACCAAGATGCAAGAAAAGTAAAGCACATAAGCAATTACGTGGTTCGGATGAATCCTACGTCCACGGGAAACTCACGCTCCGATTTATTCAATGTCGATACAGATACAAGATGGAAACATTCAAACAAGAATCACTACAATTACAACACTCCACAATCCAGCTCAAAAACGCTATTGAACTATCACAAACTAACCGAACATCTGTGGCTATTCCACCTCTGATCTCGATTGCACAGATTCAAGAACCCCAGATTACTTCTGCATTCTTCTTGTTTCTACTGAGAGTGAGAGAGAGCTTTTAGGGAGATTGTAATTTCTGTTACTTACCCAAAGCTATTTATACTTGGGCTCAGTCAACCACAAATATAACCATCTGGCCCAGATCATTTACCCAAAGCCCAATCAGAATCATTTGAATATATGTGGACCATAACCCAACAAATCTCCACCTTGGTCCCAACATCTTCAAAAACAGCCTTAATTGTCTCCACCTCCAACTTTTTTACCTCCTCTGCACCTTCACCAACTCAAGCAATAAGCAAACTTGCTAGCTGGTAAGGCCTTTGTCAAAGCATCAGCAGGATTGTGCTCTGACCCAATCTTCTTCACCTCTACTTCTCCTTTGCTCACCTCATCGCTGCTGTGTAAGAAATTCATCCGAAAATGTAATTTCTGAAAGTCAAAGGACTAGTTTGCAATTTCGGAAACCTTTTAAAAATTAGTTATTTTCGGTTTTTCCCCTCAACAGATGCACTGGTTCATCTTGTTAAATCTGATCGATTCTTTTTGGTTCACATATTCTTTCTCTAACATCAACATATAAAAGTTCTGATATCTCTAAATTGTATCCGATCAAATATTTTGGTAGAACCACCGAAATTGATTTGATCTGAAAGTGATATCATCACGACTTTCTGATTATTCGCTTTGTTCAATATTCTAAATCTCCCTAACAAACTTTCAACGTTCTATTCTTTTGATTTGATCTGAAAGTGATATCATCACGACTTTCAGATTATCCGTTTTGTTTCAACATTCTAAATCTCCCTAACAATCTCTGACAAAATGAAGTTTCACATCCATATGTTTGCTCCTGTTGTGGAAGGTCTGGTGCTTTGTTAAGCATATAGCACTGCTGTTATCACAGTGAATGACAACTTTCTTCTGAGTTACACCAAAATCACTCAGCAATCCCTTGAGCCAATAGCTCTCTTTCACTGCATCTGCTAAGGCATTATATTCTGCCTCTATTGTAGACCCAAACAATGTGAACACATACCCTGTTTGTGACTTCCTATTGTCAACATTAGCTGCAAAATCCGAGTCACAAAATCCCTCCAACACATCTTTAGTCTGATCCTGATCTGCAGAGAACAAAATCTCATAGTCACTGGAATCCCTTAGGTACCTTAGTATCCACTTTAAAGCTATGTCTGGCCTAGTACAAACCATGACATACATCACACTTCCAATTATGTTTGCATGGGTATTTTTTCCATTTCTTTCCTTTCTTCATCATCTTTGGGCATAACCTTTGTTGAGAACTTAAATTGTTGTCTCAATGGTGTAGCAACTGTTCTTGATTCATGCATTTGGAACTTCTTTAAGACCTTGCTGATATAGTTTTGTTGACTCAGCCATAAGAGTCTCTTTCTTCTGTCTCTGAATATATCAATCCCCAGGATCATCTTGGCCTCACTAAGATCCTTCATCTCAAATCTGCTACTCAAGTCATGCTTCACCTTTTGAATTTCATTCATATCTGAACCAACAACTAACATACCATCAACGTATAAGAGTAGATATGCAACTGCCTTCCCATCCCTCTTCTTGAAATAAACACAACTATCATATTTGGAGCTCTCAAAACCAATCTGCATCATGTGTAGATCGAATTGCTTGTTCCAATGTCTACTAGTTTGCTTAAGACCATATAAACTTCTTTTCAACAAGCATACTTTCCCTTCATCACCTGGTTTCACAAAACCTTCGGGTTGCTCCATGTAGATGCTCTCTTCAAGCTCACCATTGAGGAATGCCGTTTTCACATCTAACTGATGTAATTCCCAGTAATACCTTGCAGTCAAAGCCAACAGCATTCTTATTGAATTGTGCTTGACCACAGGAGAAAAGATCTCATTATAGTCAATTCCCTCTCTCTGATTGTAGCCTTTAGCTACTAATCTAGCCTTGTATCTGACTCTATCATTATTTGATGCCTCAATCTTTCTCTTGTAGATCCATTTACACCCAATAATTTTCTGCATTACTGACTTTGTGACCAAAATCCAGGTCTTGTTCTTGATGAGTGAATCAATCTCTTCTTGCATTGCTTTGATCCATCTTTTCTTCTCTTTGCTTTTCATAGCCTTCTTTTAAGTGCTTGGCTCTGAGGACTCCACCTCTTCAGCAACACAGAAAGCATAATGAACCAAGCTAGCATTACTATATCTAGCTGGCCTCTTGACATTTTCTCTTCTTTGTCTGTCTCTAGCCAACAAGTAATCAGATAAATCTTCACCATTATCAATGTCATCAACTGCTGCTTCATTCTGACTTTCCTCAACCTCTTCAGGGATCTGAGTATCAACAATCTCCTCTGTTTTCTTCAAACCATCCAGTAACTCCACCTCAATTGAAGATTTCTCCTTGCTTGCTATCATCTGATCATTCTTAGCTTTATAAGGCATCTCCAATTCTCTAAAAGTTACATCTCTGCTGATAATCACCTTATTATTGTTAGGCTCCATAGACCACAATCTATACCCTTTGACTCCCTTCTGATACCCAAGCATAACACACTTGATGACTCTTGGTTCCAACTTACTTTGCTTGATGTGAGAGTAGGCCATGCAACCAAATGGTTTCAACAATAAGTAACTTCCATAAGACCCATACCATTTGAAGTCAGGAGTTTCCATTTCTATGGCAGATGATGGACATTTATTGATCAACACAGCTGCAGTACATGCAGCCTCACCCCAGAATCTTTGAGGCATACCAGAAGAAATCAGCATACATCTCACCCTCTCAAGGATGGTTCTGTTGGCTCTCTCAGCCACACCATTCTGCTGGGGATTATTAGGAACCGTTCTATGCCTTTTTATTCCTTTCAATTTGCAGAAATCATCAAACTGATGTGACAAGAACTCAAGTCCATTGTCAGTTATAAGACACTTTAGTGATAGGTTCTTCTCTACCTCAGCCTCTTTACACCATATTCTGAATTTATCAAAGGTCTCTGACTTCTCCTTCATAACATAAATCCACAATTTCCTAGAGAAGTCATTTGTGATAGAGATAAAGTACCTTCCTCCACCAATGGTTGTGACCGAAGCTGGTCCCCATACATCACTGTGTGCATACTCCATAGGCTGAGTAGAGGTGTGCCTTCCAGTTGGATAGGAGCCTTTCTTGCTCTTTCCCAATACACATATATCACATTCCCTTGAACTCAAATCAACAGCTTCTTGAATGACTCCCTGCTTCACCAGCTGCTTGATTCCACCTTGAGACACATGCCCAAGTCTCAGATGCCAAAGACTGATATCTGAGCTCTTGACTGAATTGGCTTCATTAATAATCACATCAGCCTGGAGATAATACAAACTGTGTCTTCTTGTAGCTTCCATAACAACCCTTGAGCCCTTAAGAACTTTCATCTTTCCATCATTAGATAGGAATGAATATCCCTTATTTTCTAGAGCACCCAATGAAATGAGGTTCCTCTTGATTTCTGGAATGTACCTCACTTCAGTGATTATCTTCACTCAACCATCTTGAAGTCTAAATCTCACATCCCCAATGCCTTGCACTTTACAAGCCTGATTATTGCCAAGTAAAACAGTACCAGTGGCTGGTTTCATGTTGTGAAACCACTCACTCTTAGGGCATAGATGAAAGCTGCACCCACTATCCATTATCCAAGAATCAACAATGTCAGGCTCCATCACATTCATAACCTCTGCAATCTGTACTTCCTCAATCAAATCTGCTGTATTCTGTGGTTTCTCAGCCTCCTCTTGCTTCTTCTTCCATGCATAGCAGTTCTTTTTCAAATGCCCTGGTTTCTTGCAACAGTGGCAAGATCTTGTTTCCTTTTCACCTTTCTCATTTCCAGATTTCCACTTCTTCTGTCCTTTTTTCTTAGAGCTTTTCTTGTCAACAGCCTTGAAATGCATTGCCTCAGTGTAACACCCCGACTTTTTCTACCTTTTTATTTGTTCTCGTAGAGACATCGTTTTGTGTGCCTGAAAAATTTTCGGCTTTGTTTCGTTTGTCGAGAGAATAATATATCATTTTGGACCTATAACAATTATTCTTTTCCTATCCCAATTTATTTGTTTTTTCCAAGCCCAATTCTTTTTTGAAACTATTTTTTTTGAAGTCCAATATTTGGAGAAGACCAAGTCAGCTTTTTATTTAATTAATTTAGAGCACTTCGCACTTACTTTTCGCTTATCACATTTGAGAAGGAGAAAGAGATCAGTTTTCAGCAGGAGCAAATATCGGCCATATCTCAACGAACATGGGCGTTCAGTTTATATATATATAAATACTAACGCAAACAAATTCAGAGAATAAGAGGATACAAGCGGCAGTTTATATCCTTGACTTCGCCGCGGCGACTGCTGCGCTAGATGATGAGGCTGGACGGAGTGATGATGGCTGGACTGATGGTGTGAAACCGAGAGAGATAGAGAGACGTCGGAGACGGCAGCAGCGGCGAATCGTGACGGAGAGAAAATGAGCAGCGGGCAACGCGATATTCTGCGTGTAGGCGACGAACACGGAGAGGATGGAGATGGCAACAGCCCTGTGTGGAGGAGCTTCTCAACGGAGAGCTGTAGAAGAACGAGCAGAGAGGGAAAGACGTTCAGCGATGGGAGGCGCTCACCGGAGAGGGCAGCAGAGGCGCTGCGTTCTGACTGGGGGAAAAGAGTAAAGAGCGCGGGCTGCCGGCGATGGAAACTGAGCAGCGGCGAAGCTGTCGGCATACAATATCAGCAGCGGCTGCTTAAAGCGGCGGTAGGACCGCAGGAGAGCGACGCCGGCGACAATGGAGGGCAGCGTAACGGCGGAGACAGAGGCTCCACCTCGGAGTGGGCTAGGTTTGGGGAACTGCAGCACCTGGGCGTGTTGACAGCAGGCCGGAAACTATGGCAGCTGGACTCGGCGGATGGCGACGGCGGCGTGGTTTCGAGCGGATCAGAGCAGCGACGGAGAGGCAGAAGCTCCTTGCTGATTTGAGGGATTGGGAGAAGAAGGAATTTAGAGTTTTCATCTTGGATATTTTCTTGATTCTGAGATGAGAGAGAGACATGGCTGAGAAGAAAGATTGGAGATAGGGACGTTGCTGTACAAATTTTGGAGGAGGAGGAGAGATGTGATTTTGGGCTACTCACTTTTAGATTGGGTTTGGGCATGATGGAATTAAACGTTGGGCTTGGAATTATTTCTTTACACTCTGGACCATATTACAAATTATTAGCAATTGTCGATTGCTAAGTTTTATTCAATGGAGCCGACGGAACAGGATTTTGGGGGACGCCAAAGGATGACATCAATGTTATAAGGTCGTGGGAAATTTCAGAGTTTTCTAACTAAGATCGAAGGGTAAGATTTATCATCACATAGGATTCATGATTGTGAAATTAGATTACTTCTCTTAAAGTTTAATTTTAGCATATTATGTCTTTCAAAAAGGTTGATTTTTGCATGCTATTTGAGAATGGAGCGCTGATTGACAAGTGGAGGATTTAAGAAAACGAGGTGGGCTTTCTTTTTAAATAAGGGCAATGCCCTAAGTATATTTTTATGTGAAAATGATATGAATATTTGTCATGCCGTGTTTTGTTTTATCTATGGAACCTATCTGCTGTGGCTTTTGCCATCTATGGATAATCGAATTCGGGTCTGACTAGGGAGTGAGTCCCTACTCAGGCTAGTGTACACCAATGGGGATCGTGAGCCGTCTTTTGGGTCGGCCGGTCTAGTGACTTGGAATGTGGCCACATTCCTTGTCATGAATGGATCAGATATGGTAGACATCTACGGGAAAATGGTTGATCAACCGACTTTTACGATGGAAATGGTTTTTAGTGTCTTGGGCATTTTTCAAAGTTAAACCCCGAGTTCACCCAATGGTGGCATGATAAATACTTTTTATAAAATGTTTTCGGCATGAGTCCACTGAGTGCATCAAGTACTCAGCCCTGCATTTCTTTTTTAAAAATGTGCAGGTTGAGCTGTGACGAGCGCGGTGGGTGTTGAGCATAAAAGTGAAGAAGATGTTTATCAAATGTTCGGAATATGTTGTGTCTTCATACATAGCAGTATTCTACTCTCGAAATGCTTCCGCTGAGTTGTTGTCTTTCTTTTGAGTTCTTGTATTGTTGAGATAATATTCTTTTGAGTTGTTGATTGTTGAGATACTCTGATTTTATTCGAGCTATAACTATTATTTCGAGCTTTGGTCGAGTTGTGTCTTTTTCCCCTTTCTTCCCCGCTTCTTTAACCCTCCCCTAGTCGCGATTCACCGTGTTTTCTATCCTTAGAAAATGCGGGCGTGACACTCAGCTACTGGATCCACAAGTTTCACAACTCTTTTCTGGAATTCTTTCAACTTCAAGGCAGAGTGGACTTCTTCATAGGTGATTTTAGAATCCCTCCCAAGAAGTATAGCATCTTTAAACTGATCATAGCTTTTAGGCAGCGAGTTGAGAAGCATCAATGCCTTGTCCTCATCTTTGATAACCTCATCTATATTTTCAAGGTCATCAATACACTTAGCAAACTCCTCAAGTTGCTCTCCTATACTTCTTGAATCAAAAAATCTGAAGGTGAACAGCTTCTGTTTGAGATGCAGCCTGTTGGTGAGAGATTTGGTCATGTATATTGACTCTAGCTTGGAAACCTCCCTCAACACCCGATCACTTAAACTAAGAACCAGTGTGCTGTAAGCTTTATCATGGAGATCTGATTTCTTGACATCAGCTTTCTCCTCTGCTCCTTCTTTTCCCCCTTTCAAAACATCCCATAAACCTTGCTGCATCATTACATCCTTCATCTTGAGCCTCCACAACCCAAAGTCGTTGCTGCCATTAAACTTCTCCATGTCGAACTTAGCCGTAGTCATCGCAATCGATTCCCTCAAATTACTTCCCACAGAACGGAGCTAATTTGTGAATTGATCGGATGAACAACAATAACCAAGATGCAAGAAAAGTAAAGCACACAAGCCATTACGTGGTTTGGATGAATCCTACGTCCACGGGAAACTCAAGCTCCAATTTATTCAATGTCGATACAGATACAAGATGGAAACATTCAAGCAAGAATCACTACAATTACAACACTCCATAATCCAGCTCAAAAACGCGATTGAACTATCACAAACTAACCGAACATCCGCGGCTATTTAACCTCTGATCTCGATTGCACAGATTCAAGAACCCCAGATTACTTCTACCTTCTTCTTGTTTCTACCGAGAGTGAGAGGGAGTTTTTAGGGAGATTGTAATTTCTGTTACTTACTTTCATCAGCTCACATAAGAGCTATTTATACTTGGGCTCAGTCAACCACAAATAAAACCATCCGGCCCAGATCATTTACCCAAAGCCCAATCAGAATTATTTGAATATTTGTGGACCATAACCCAACAGTGACTTACGAAGTCCATTTATGTATTGAGATGTGGATGTATTGCTTCTGATGAGGTTTTGTTTTCCTTTAATAGGATATAGATGATGTTGGGAGGTATGGCCTAATTTTGAGGCGCAACGGATAAACAAACCTCCCCAATTGCAAGAATATGATAGGTAGAGGTGTCAAGTGGGCCGGGCTGGCCCAGCCCGGGTCCGGGCCCGATGAGGCCCGGTGACATTTAGGCCCAGCCCGGCCCAAGCCCAGATTTGAAATGGGTCGGGTCGGGCCTGTGTTTTGGTTTACATAAATGGGCCCAGCTCAGGCCAGACCCAATTATTAAACGGGCTGGGCTGGGCCCGATTCATGAATGTATTATTTATTGCAAAACTATACTCAAAATATATTTATGCATAAATATAGTCCCACAAAATGAATCAAATTAATGCACTCTTATATATTTCTATATATACCCCCTAGGGGAGTGATCAATGGCTAACTCATCATTAAATTGCTAACTACAACTAGTTTAAGGCCATAGGATTTTAGAATACGTGTGGTCTACAATTTGTCACGTGTAATTTTTATTTTTATTAATAAAATAAAAAAAGATAAAAAAAAAACTCCAAATTAGGGTTTTGGATGAAAATGTCAATAATAGTGTTTCGAAAATATCAACACAATGCTTTGAGAATGTCAACACAATGCTTTAAGAATGTTAACTCATTGCTTATATTGACATTCTACATGTATTATATTGACATTTTTATGCAGTATGTTGACATTTTTGCTGTACGAAAAATGAAAAAATTTCTAAATTTTTTTCAAATTTTGACGTTGGAACATATGCATGTAGGATATCGTTGGAATCCTTATGAAATTATCTTTAATTTGATATATGTTATATGAATTTAAAGTTTTGAGATTTCTTTTAAAAGTTAGTTATAACTAAACATGTAGTTAATTGACATTAATACCCGTATTGATATTTTTTTGAATTAAATCTTATGGCCTTATTGACGTATTTCGTTGATCGTATTGACATTTATGGATTGATGATCTAAGCCTTTAATTTGAATATCTAATGGCTATTATTTTGTTATAGTTTGCAATTAAGTTATGAGTTAGCAATATAACACTCCCCTACACGCCTAAATCATATTATAGTTTTATAAAATCCACAAATTTGGGAATCAAGAAACTAAACACAGTTTATTATATGCTTATTACTATAACATATACGTACAAACGCATAAAAAAGCTTACATATATATACATAAATGCAAAAATGTAATATCATATAATTTTATATAATCCCACAAATTTAGGAATCATGATCAACTAAAATACACGTAATATTACTATAGCATATATATACATGCATAAAAAACTTAACATATATTGATACAGGGGAGTGTTATATTGCTAACTCAATACTTAATTGCTAACTACAACTAAATAATAGTCATTAGATATTCAAATTAAAGGCCTAGATCATCAACCCCGAAATGTCAATACGATCAACAAAAAACGTCAATAAGGCCATAAGATTAATTCCAAAAAATATCAATAGGGTATTAATGTCAATTAACTATAAAATTAGTTATAACTAACTTTTAAAAGAAATCCCAAAACTTTAAATTCATATAACATATATCAAATTAAAGATAATTTTATAAGGATTCCAACAATATACTACATGCATATGTTCCGACAACAAAATTTGAAAAATATTTCAAAATTTTTTAATTTTTTCGTACAACAGAAATGTCAATATACTATATAAAATATGTCAATATAATATATGTAGAATGTCAATATAAGCAATTGGTTAACATTCTTAAAGCATTGTGTTGACATTCTCAAAGCATTGTGTTTATATTTCGAAACACTATATTGACATTTTTCATACAAAACCCTAATTTGGAGTTTTTTTTTTATATTTTTCGATTTAATTAATAAAAATGAAAATTACATGTGGCAAATTGTAGACCACACGTTTTCTAAAATCTTATGGCCTTAAATTAATTGTAGTGAACAATTAAATGATAAATTAGCAATTGATCATTCCCCTATTGATATATATATATATATATATATATATAGGGGTGTGTTAGGGTCCTTACAACATCTTAGTGTAAAACACAGCACTAATCACAGCCCTTGGATCATTAGATTGGATGGTTGTGATTAGTTACATTATCATACTAAAAATCTACATTATTAGCCGAGGTACATTATTAGACTAGAAATGTACATTGTAAGACTAAAACTGTACATTATTAAACTAAAATGCTACATTATTATCCGAGCTACATTATTAGTCTAAAATTCTACATCATTAGATGACACGTGGCATTAATCTAACCGTTAGATCATAAGATCCAATGGACTGCAAGTGTTTTGAATTTTACTTATACTTAGCGTTCTGACCTGAATACATCCCTATATATATATATATATATATATATATATATATATATATATATGCGCAAAAATGTAATACCAATATACCATGTAGTTTGATATAATCCCACAATTTTAGTAATTTTGATCAACTAAAATACACTATATACGTATATAACATATACATACACATAAATAACTTAACTAATTCATCATACTTATGGAATAATTAATCTCTATAATAATGCAAATAGGTTTTAGTTAGTCCACTATTTTGTAAAGAATAAATTTGTTTAAAAATGAATCTCCTAAAATTATGGAAATCACGATTAATTGACTAGAAAATCACGATTAATTGACTAGGATCCACTATTATGGAAATCACGATTAATTCATCATACTAATGCTTTTAATTTCAAAATATTATATTTAAATCACCATATAATGATAATAATGCGTGCAGCATCATATTCAAATACCTAGAAAGTGTATACAAATTACTTAGACCTCAGCATTCTTCTTATTATTATTATGGACAATGCTATGATATAGTTAAACAAAAATAGCAATAAAGGAAAGTAGGCAAAAGAACTTCATTGTGCAAGTTTTGAATTGCATTTCTGATTTGATTTCTCGAATGATAAACAAGTTACAAAATAAGCTATATATATATAGTCATCTACTGCAACTGACAAAACATGCAATCTGAAACTAACTAGATCATGGTCCATCATCCTTTCTTCTAACCACCATTTCACACACGTTGTTAGTGGCCCAACAGAGCAGCTTTCCAATTCATGAGCTAAGGTGGAACTGCTTTGGATTACTTATCTTCACGATCAATATCCACACGTGTTGCATTACATCCATATTTTCCGCTCGAGCTCGTTTCTTCATTCATCAAGTCTGTGAGTAGTTTCAACAATAGTTTGAAAGGTACTATATAAACATAAGGTATAACATGGAAAAGACATAAGCTAGCCGGGCCTGGGCCGGGCTTCAGACGTTCCTGGGCTCGGGCCGGTCCTGGGTTTAAAAAACAGCCCAATTGGAGCCCGATTGAACTACTAAGCCCTGTCCAGGCCCGCTCTATTTCACTATGGGCCGGCCCTGGGCCAGCCCATACCGGGCCTGGGCCGAGCTGGGCTGGGCTGGCCCGGCCCAGGTGACATCTCTAATGATAGGAGCACAATATAATAACAACTAATGTGGACGAATTCATAATATGATAATGAGAAACGATAAAAACGACGAGACCCACCGGTCTACCAAATCCATTATCACCAAGGAGAGAATACAACCAAGAAGTTTACAATGATATCTAATCCTTAACAACACAACGAAGGCACTAGATAATCAATACAACTTCAAAATAGATGAAATAAACATCTCAGAAAAATGCAGTCATGTTCAGAAATTTATAACTGAAGATCTAACCGTTCAAATTCAATTTTCGTCGGTCAGAATTAAGAACAACGAGTCTTCCACCACCAGTTAAAGTTTCAAGTCGACCGGACAATGTTTAGACCTTCGACCAAGACAAAACCCGAGACTGCGCAGTGCAGAAACTTGGAGAACACTCTTTTCCCCCTTCTTTACTTCTACACGTTTTTTTCTCTCTCTTCTCTCAATTATTTGCGGCTCCTACACACTTGGTAGGTACTTATAAGTTCTCCATTTACTTATTTAAGTAAATAAATGAGCCAATAATATTGCGTCTTTTTTTCACAAGTTGGGAGCCCTAATCCAACAAATCTTCTCCCTCACAACTGTGTGGAGGATCTTGCCATTCCGGTAAGAGAACAACAAGCTTCAAACTTACATCTTGGCAAAATCTTGGTCATCATTTGACCAAACCCACCACAATGGTAACAACTAGTCTTCGTGTAGCCTTGTTGCCACATCACAGACTCACATTTCTTGAACCATTGTTTCGAAGCTTGCTTCAAACCGTACAAGCTCTTTTTCAACTTGTACACATAATCTTCTTTAACTTTCACCCTAAACCCTTCCGGTTTCTCCATGTCAATTTCATTAGTCAAATCACCTTGAAGAAATGTAGTCTTCACATCCATTTGCTCAATCTCCAAATCAAGGCTTGTAGCTAGCCCAACTGATACGCTCGGATTTTGCACTGTTTTAACGCCATTATTTGGTCCGTTTTTGATGTCAAAGTCACTCTACACGTCCATTATTCGCATATTTTTTCTATTTTGGTATTTTGACGTATTTTGTGAGAAATGTGCATAATTGAGCTGAAAAAGGGAGCCAAAACGCCAAGTTTGGGAATCTGGAGTCAGACGGCGACCGGCGACCGCTGCGGATGTGTGCGGCGACCGCCGGCGCTCGGCGGACAGATCAATGCAGCGGTCTGCCTCGGAAAAATGTGCTTGGAAGAGAAGTCTCGTCCGGCGATCGCCGGAAGATGTGCGGCAGTCCGCCGCCGAGGGAACAGACTCTCAGGACTCCAACGCGACGACCGCCAAGTGGCCAAGGTGCGGCGGCCCGCCGGAGAAAGGCGGCGAATCCGAGATGCCCTAGATTTGCGCCCAGTTTTACCATATTTTGGAGATTTTTTCCTTCTACAACAAGGCATGGCTTTCCCCTATAAATAAGGTCTCAAGCTTCATCAAAAAGAGAACTTCTAATTGAAAAATACTTCATAGAGATCAAGGCTTAGAGTACTTCACTGGTGCAAGGAGTTGGAGAAGGATTTCAAGAACGACAAGGATTCAACCTACGGGTTTTATTTGCTTTAGTTTTATGTTCAAATTGTCTTCCCTTCAATCTATGTTTTTAGCGTATTCAATTATGTGTAACTAAACTCATAGGATTCTAGGGATGTGTTAGTAACGACTTTGGTTATACAAGTTCCGTTTTCTATTTAATATCCGTTTTGTTTTTACTTTGTTTCTTCCCTAAGTTAATCTTGATGCTTCATGATTGAGTGACACAATCGTGTATGATTTAATATAACTTGCTTCATAACTGTGATAGAGTTCTAGCGAGTTTGGTCCACTTAGTAGACACTACAGTTAGCTTCCTTTAAAACGACACTGTTAATTGAGAGTGGGGACTTTTCAAGGGTCTTAGGAGCTTTTTGGAGTTATGTGTTAGGATTGACAACCCTAATCTTGTAATCAACGTTTGTTTCGCATGAGCATAATCTAGGTGACTCGTTCTATCAAAGTAATAACTGTGCTAGGGTATTGTAGTTGGAATTTTGTATAACCATAACTGTGAACACACATCCCTGGGATTCCCTTATCTCTATTGTCTTTCTCTTGATTTATTTGCTTTTAGTTGATCTATGCTCTTATTTGCTTTTAGTTTTTCAAAAGTTTTCAAAACCCAAATGTTTTTCCAAATAGTAATTGAGTCTCAGTAGAGGATAGACACTTTGTGTTCGTCTTCCCCGTGTTCGATATCCGGTACTGACCTTTAGCTATATTATATATACTCTGTATACTTGCAGGTTTATTTAGTGCTAATAAAAAGTGCATCAAGTTTTTGGCGCCATTGCCGGGGAAGACAATTCACTTTGAGTGATATCTTCAAACGGATAATTTTGCTACTTTGGGCTTTAATCTCTTTCAGTTTTTAATTTTAGTTTTATTTAGTTTATGTTTTTGGTTCTTGCAGGTTTTGTATGCAAACGCGCTCTGGGAAGGACAACCTAGAACCTATCGATTTAGAACTTGAGAGAACTCGTAGGAAAATAAGAAGTGAAAAAGGATCAAGAATAATGGGTGACCGTACAGACATCGAGAAACTGCAGGAAATGGTGAAGCTACTGATGGATGAGAGAGATGCGGAAAGGGCGGCCCGAGAGGCCTTGGAAAAGAAGAATCAGGAGATACAACCCGTGATGAACATGTTCAATCATGGGAATATGATAACCTTTCCCAAAGGACCTCATATTGACGCTAATAATTTCGAGTTACGCATGCCCCTTATTCAAAGGGTTGAGCAAACTCCTTTTGCAGGAAGGGCCACAGAGGACGCGAACCGCCATCTCTCCAAATTTGTGGAGATCGCAAACACTCTCAAATTGAACGGTGTCGACGACGACGCCATAAGGGTAAGACTCTTTCCCTTTTCATTAACTGATTCTGCTAAATAGTGATTTGAATGTATGCCCATAGAAAAGGTCTCCACATGGAAGGACATTGTAGCTGCCTTCCTCGACAAGTATTATCCGCCAGGTACAATTTTAAAGCTCAAAAGCGAGATCTTCCAATTCATCCAAGGCCATGACGAACCCCTCTATGAGGCGTTTGCTCGTTTCAAAGCCCTTCTCCGAAAGTGCCCTAACCATGGTTTCACCGTGGACCACCAGGTAGGAATTCTCTATAATGGGTTTAACGAGAAAATTTGTGCTATGCTTGATTCAGGTGCAAATGGAAGGTTCTTAAGAAAGTCAGGTGAGGAAGCCATGGCAGTGATAGAGGAATTCGCCACCAACAGCAGGTGGTGGTTGAAAGAAAGGCATAGCCTAAAAAGGATAGTTGCAATCGAAGAAACCGAGGAAAGCTCCTTTGCAAAGGAATTGGCCGAGTTTCGAGTTAGGGTGGACCAAATGGATTCATCAAGGTAGGAGGACCCGATTCCACCAACCTCCATTATAGCAGTCTCGAAGCCTGAAACTCCTAGCCCGATAGTGGAAGAAATCAACTACATACAAGGAGGCGGCCCCAATAGAAATTACAACAATAATTATTGCCCTACCCAGGGGGGGTGGTAATTTAAATAATTATAATGGGAACTGACCTCATCCTAAACTTTCTTATTCTAACAATAATTACTTGCAACCCCCTGCAGGATTTAACGTTAGCAAGGGAGGAGTAGTTGATACAATCAAAAAGGAGGAAAAGTATGAACAAGGGATCACAAGGATCTTGGAAGTAATCGCGCAAGACAGGAAGGTTAATGACACCAAGATCGGAGTGGTCGAAGCTAGGATAAACAACCTCGAGCAGGGAATGAACACGATCTCAACAGCCATAGCCAACATCAACACACAAATGGAGCAAATCCAAAACAAATTGGATGAGGATAGGGCAAAGGCAGCCGCACTAGTGGACGACGTCAACAAAAAGTGGGTGGCAAAGCAGAAAACTGGGGACTGCCAAGACGTCGGCGGACCGCCGGACAGCACGTGGCGGGCCGCCACTGAAGCCCAGAATGCAGTCTGCCCAGCCGTCGTCGGACCGCTGGACTCTACGCGGGGGGCCGCCACCGAGAAGGCAGAAGCGCCCGCCCAGCAGGGGCTCGTGCGGCACAATGGGATTGTGCTACCTTTCCAGCCAAAGAGGAAGTTTAAGCTCGAAGAGCACTTCAAACACTTTTTGAACATGTTTTGTAAAGTTCATACTAACATTCTTCTAGTTGAATCGTTGCAGGAAATACCTAAGTACGCAAAGCTACTAAGGGAGACGGTGATGAGGAAGAGAAAGCCGACAAAAGCCGACCTTAAGCTACCACATCATTGCTGCGAGATCATCCAAAAGGAGAAGACAGTAAAGCAGAGAGATCCAGGCCAATTCATTATCCGATGCCGGATTGGAGAGGGAAAGGTTAACAAGGCACTATGCGATCTAGGATCCTCCATCAATCTCATGCCACTGAAGTACTATGAAAAGCTCAACATTGGGCCACTCAAAACTTCAGACGTAACACTCAGGTTGGCCGATAACTCGACCATCAAAACTTTTGGTATGATTGAGGATGTCTTAGTGAAAATAGATGACTTTATTTTCCCCGCCGATTTTATTGTGCTTGACATGAAAGTAGACAAGAACGTCCCTCTAATTTTAGGGCGAGATTTTCTTGCCACTTGCAAAGCTTTGATTGATGTAGGTCGTGACGAGATTACAATCAGTGACAACCATAGCCAGTCCACCTATAAGATCGAAAGCGAGATGCTCAAGTTTGAGGAAGCAAAGCGTGTTAAGATGGAACAGCAGTGTAGGGCAGTCATGGTCACGGATTTAACCAAACCGCAAGACCCCTTTGAAACGGAGGAACATGCTACCTCCACCATCTATGTTGTAAAAGAGGTAAGACATTCTCCCAAAAAGGTCAATACTAATCCCTCTACCTCTATTCCGCAGAAAAAGAAGCAAAAGAAGAAGAAGGCAACCGGAGAGGACCCCGAAGTTTATGTTCTCAAAACAAAGACGGGGAAATATCAGTGGTGGAAGAAGCTAGGGACCAAGTTGCTCCCTTTGCCTATCTTCAACACTCGGGTCGCTGATCCGCCAAATTAGTGGGCCACTTCAAGTCGAGCTAACGACTAAAAACAAAAGCGCTTGTTGGGAGGCAACCCAATGCTTTTCTTTTTTGTAATTTTCATTTAAAAAATAAAATTAATTAACGCGTGGCGGTCGCTGCACACAGCACGACGGTCGCCACACGTGTTTTCACATGTGCAGGATAGGACGGGCCTAGGGCAGGCTTAGGGCGGGCCGAATGAACCGCTGATCGGGCCGCGGCGGCCCGCCACGAACCACTATTTTAAACGCCCGTGCGGCAGACCGCCGCGCGCAGTCCAGAGACATGAATGCAGTTATAAAAGGTATGTTTTCCATTCTTTCTCTCATTCCTTCTCAAATTCCTTCCTTGCACACAACCCTCACCTTTATAAATCGCCAATTTCACACACGCACACCATCATTCTCTAAATTCTCGCCAAGTGTAGAGTTCTTCTTCTCCAATTCTCAATCAACACAAGGTACGAATCCTAACTCAATTCCTGAGCATTGTTCTACTTCTTTCATGGATTTAGGCGTATGTTGGAAGAATTGTTCGGTAGAAACTCTTATTTTATGATGGGGGATGACTGTGTATGTTTATTTGTGGATTTCCATGGTGATATTGTGTTTTGGTGATAATTGTGAAGCTTTGTGAATAGTGATTCCTTCTTGTTTCTACTTGTTTTTATTTTGCAATCATGTTCATAGCATTGTGAGGCTATTATTACTTCCATGAATTGCAATAATTTAGTATCCTATAGAGATTGTTGATATATATTGAATTATTGTTGATACGTCTCTGCATGGGGGATGAATTCACGTTGGGGGATGGATTTGTGTTTCCTAGTTTGGATAATTATGTTCTCTATGTTTTCACGCTACCATCTAGGAAGTTTTATACACCTAAGCTTGCACTTACATGTCTTACATGTTGATCCTTTGGTATTGATTATAAGAGTGCAAGGTTGGGGGAACCTTTGATTTTCCCATTATTGGTATACTTTCTAATTATTGTACTTCTCGTTTGTAGGAATATGGGATCAAAGGGAAAGCCCGAGAATGCGAAGAACTACGGCGTTAGCCTTGCCTCGGACGAGCAAAAGGCTATGTGGAAGAAGTTGTCGGCGCGAGAGACGGCGCCCTCGAGGTATCCCCACGATTTCCCTCTTCAAACTTTGGGGATCGCGGAGGACTTTTGGGCGTTATGTGATGTAGGTGACGGGAACGGCCTCCGGTACATGTTTGAGAGGAAGTGGCCGTCGTTCAAAAAGTATACTCTCGAGTTCCTGAGCTCGTTGAAGGTCACAAAGGATCGCCGGCATAACTTTCCGCTTAGCATCGACTTCCGCCTAGGGAACCAATGGCACTCGCTCACCATGGAGGACCTTTGTGGAATCTTCCATTGCTTCGACCCCAACCCCGACACCGACAATGAATATGATTTTGATGAGGTTTGGGGTGTGATGACGAATGAGCACGAGCATGCCGCGGGCTACGCAAAGTCTTCCTCAATCCGCAACCCGGTTTTGCGGTACCTCCACCGAGCCATGACCCAACTTATGTTTGCTAGGGTCGACGGGGGAAGTGTCTCCCAAACGGAGTTAAATGTGATTTGGTGCCTCCTCAACAAGAAGGGATTCGACTATGGAACCCTTTTTACTATCTATGTGGATCAGATCACGAAGAAGGATGGTGGCGTCATATGTTGTGGTGGTTTGATCACGGCAATCGCCGAAGCATTTGGAGGTGTCTTTCGCGGGTTTGACGGAAGATGGCGGGGAGCGCTTCATCACTTATGAGGTGCTATTTTCAGTGGGGCTCTTGAAGACCGATTATTGGGGGCAAGGATTTTTCCTACAAGTGGCGGGGGATCACTTCCCCGTTCCCATCCCGCAGTTGACTAAGGTCGACGTTTGGGCGAACCAAGCCAATTGGAAGCTCAACACCCCGGCGCACCGGAGAGCCATTGAGGCTAACCCCGTCAATGGGGAATTTAGGAAGAGGAACATCCCGGCTCGCATCCCCATCTTTGAGGCCGATGAGGACTCCGCCTTCGATGCTATCGATCACTACACCGAAGAAGGGGAGCACTCGCACGCCCAAGAGAGTGAAGTGCCGCCGCCAACCACCCCAACGCCGCCAAGAAGAAGAAGAGGAGGAAGAAGTAGAGGGACATCGCCGCCGGACCAGAGCAAACCGCCGACGTGGAAGGCCGAACCCCGATGAGGAGTTTCAAGCAAACACCTCCGCCCAACTAGGAGATATCCACTCCTATATGCAAAACATGTCCAACACTTGGGACACTCGTTGGGCGGAGCAACAAAGGGAGAACGCCTACAACCGCCAAGGATGGACGGCTCAGGGCGATTGGCGCACGGCGGAACAACAATTTTGGGAGCAACAACGGCTAGAAGACATGCATCGCCGTCAACAAATTGAAGAGCTTCAAAGGATGGCCGCCGAGGCTCGACAAGAGCGCCAAACAATGAGTGGCGATATCGCCTATCTTATTGGCGCATTCGACGACCTCAATGCCCGTTTCCCCCCTCCTCCTCAAGATTGAAGAAGTCAAGCTCAATGACTATAAATGAGCATTTGTATCATACTTTTGGATGTTTCAAGACAATTTCTTTTCTTGTTTTCGACAATTTTTGTTATAAGTTAAGTGTTTTTGGTGTTAGTTTTAATTTTTGTGTTTTGAAAATTTTCGCAGGTTCTGACCTCTCCGCGGCGACCGCCGCATGTGCTGCGGCGGTCCGCCACATACTCGCTGGAACATTTTGATGTCGCGTGGTGACCGCCGGACAGCCCGCGGCGGGCCGCCACCTGGGCGTATTTCTCCAGCGTAATTTTTTCAAAGATCTTCAACTTTCGCCCGGTCAGGCCTCAAAGCGAGAATTTTCTAGGTACGTTTTTTTTCAGTAGTCCACTCACGTCCCTACCAACTCTGCAAACTTATTTTACACTTTGTTGTACATAAGTTTGGGGGGATGAAGTGGTGGACCGTGAGTTTAGGATTTTTCTTTTTGCTTTAAGTTTTTGTTTTTGTTTTCAATAACCCCGTAGGTGAATTTTGTGTTCTAAAAAATGTTTTCTTGAATCCATGTCGTGAACTTAACATGAAGAACTTAGAAACACGCATGCTTAGGGACACACTTTAGATTGAGTTGCCGATGATATTACATTCCATCTATGTTTAAGTGTGGCTTAACGTTTTGATTTGATGGTTTGGTGAAAAGGTGCATAATTAGTGAATTGCTTGTTCGCCTTGAATCATGCTTATACCTTGTGAGGATTTGAGCCTATTATTTCATTCTTGTGTGATTTATCTGCATTCATGTATTTGTTTCTAGAACTTGCTCCTAGTCTTGCCTAAGTTTACATAGTGTTTAAGTTGATTTAGGAGGATGATTGGCCATCTTTTCTTAGCCTACTTTTATCCAAAATTTTGACCCTCTCAAAAATTCAAAATTTTTCCCTTTGGAGCCAAGTTTGAGCCTTTAAGCCTTTTCTTTGGAAGCCAAAATAATGGGGACAATTCCTTGGGTTAGTTAGTTTTTGCTATCTTATTTGTAAAGGAATTGGAGAGATAAGGGGAAAGTATAAAAGTAGTGTGCTTAATGTAAAGAAAGTACAAGTTGTGAAATTGAGAAAGAATGCAAACATGTGCTTGGTCTTAGAAAAAAAAAGAAAGGATGTGTAAGAAAAAAAAAAGAAAAAGAAAAAAAAATGTGAAAGATTGAAAAAAATATAGAAAGAAAATCAAAGGATTGGAAAGTGAGTTGAAGGAGATAAATGAAGTGTTAAAAGTGCCTTGGGTTTAGAAAAGTGGAGTTATCTTTACTCTACTTGGGATATTTTTATTTTTAGTCACTTTTTAGCCAAATATTCCTCACCTACCAAAGAGCCTACATTATAACCAAAGATAAAGACCTTTCGGACTTTTGAAGCTTAATCACATTTAGTAGAGGAGGGAGTAGACTTTGAGCAAGCCTATGGTAAACTTTGCATGATGTATGATTTGAGTGCTTATGTACACATTACCCTTATACACTTTGAGAGTGAGAGAACACTTCCCATCTTTGGAAGTTTGTCACATGCGAGGGCTTGAATTCAAGGTGTTCCACGAGTTAGTAATGAAAGTGCACTAATAAGCCTTGCTTGATTTGATTGCGTTAATACATGTTTAAACTGTTCTTCCATCTTTTGAGGCAATTATGACATCTAGTCCTTGTGCATTCCGTGCGTCTATTCTTGTGTCTTTATTGTTTTGTTCGAGGACAAACAAAAATGTAAGTTTGGGGGAGTTGATACGCTCGGATTTTGCACTGTTTTAAGGCCATTATTTGGTCCGTTTTTGATGTCAAAGTCACTCTACACGTCCATTATTCGCATATTTTGTCTATTTTGGTATTTTGACGTGTTTTGTGAGAAATGTGCATAATTGAGCCGAAAAAGGGAGCCAAAACGCCAAGTTTGGGAATCTAGAGTTAGACGGCGACCGGCGACCGCCGCGGATGTGTGCGACGACCGTTGGCGCCCGGCGAGCAGATCAATGCAACGGTCCGCCTCGGAAAAATATTCTTGGAAGAGAAGTCTCGTCCGGCGACCGCCGGAAGATGTGCGGCGGTTCGCCGCCAAGGGAACATACTCTCTAGACTCCAATGCGGCGACCGCCGGCCAAGGTGCGGCGACCCGCCGGAGAAAGGCGGCGAATCCGAGAAGCCCTAGATTTGCGCCCAGTTTTACCATATTTTGGATTTTTTCCTTCTACAACAAGGCATGGCTTTCCCCTATAAATAAGGCCTCAAGCTTCATCAAAAAGAGAACTTCTAATTGCAAAATATTTCATAGAGATCAAGGCTTAGAGTACTTCACTGGTGCAAGGAGTTGGAGCAGGATTTCAAGAACATCAAGAACGACAAGGATTCAACCTACGGGTTTTATTTGCTTTAGTTTTATGTTCAAATTGTCTTCCCTTCAATCTATGTTTTTAGCTTATTCAATTATGTGTAACTAAATTCATAGGATTCTAAGGATGTGTTAGTAACGACTTTGGTTATACAAGTTCCGTTTTCTATTTAATATCCATTTTGTTTTTACTTTGTTTCTTCCCTAAGTTAATCTTGATGCTTCATGATTGAGTGACACAATCGTGCATGATTTAATATAACTTACTTCATAACTGTGACAGAGTTCTAGCGAGTTAGGTCCACTTAGTAGACACTACAGTTAGCTTCCTTTAAAACGACACTGTTAATTGAGAGTGGGGACTTTTCAAGGGTCTTAGGAGCTTTTTGGAGTTATGTGTTAGGATTGACAACCCTAATCTTGTAATCAACGTTTGTTTCGCATGAGCATAATCTAGGTGACTCGTTCTATCAAAGTAATAACTGTGCTAGGGTATTGTAGTTGGAATTTTGTATAACCATAACTGTGAACACACATCCCTGGGATTCCCTTATCTCTATTGTCTTTCTCTTGATTTATTTGCTTTTAGTTGATCTATGCTCTTATTTGCTTTTAGTTTTTCAAAAGTTTTCAAAACCCAAATGTTTTTCCAAATAGTAATTGAGTCTCAGTAGAGGATAGACACTTTGTGTTCGTCTTCCCCGTATTCGATATCCGGTACTAATCTTTAGCTATACTATATATACTCTGTATACTTGCAGGTTTATTTAGTGATAATAAAAAGTGCATCACCAACACATATCGGATTGAAGACATCTTTACCTCGGGTGAAAAAATCTCATCAAAATCAACTCCCTTCATTTGACTGAAATCCTTAACAACCAATCTTGCCTTGTATCTTGGTTTCGAAGAGTTCTCTTATTGTTTCAGTCTGTAGATCCACCTTTTCTTCCAAACTCTCTTACCCTTCGGTAACAACATCAAATCAAAAGTATCATTATAATGAAAAGACTTCATCTCATCTTCCATTGGTGGAAGTCCCAACCTGGGTTCCATCAACTCCACCGTTTCCTTCCTTACTTACTTCTTCAGGTTCGGGGTCTAGGAAGAACGGGTCCCTTGGTCGAGGTAGGAATCCCCCTAAATCTCCCTTCTGGAGGTCTTCCTGAATAAGGATCTCTCTGGGTCTAGCGCTTTCCTCTTGATGCAGCTGACTCTGTTTTCCTTCACTAGCCTGCATGGGCACTTCCTCATCAATTTCCAACGTTGGCCCTTCATAACCCCGCCCAGATCTCAAGGTGATTTGACTAATGTTTGCTCGGTCTGGCGGTTTGACGGTGGCAGGAAGTTTCCCTTCATTTCCTCGCATCTCATTCAAGGAGTCTGCAATCTGGGACAGTTGCTTTGCCAACATATCCATGGCGGCTTTATGTTCAGACTGAGCATCTTGTAACTTGTGCACCACGTCATTGTTGGAGTGTAGGTTACTCTGCATGAACTGCTGTGAATTCACTAGATCGTGGACCATGTCATCCAAGCTCCTCTGTGATCTGGAGTTGAATTGACCAGAATTCGGTCCTTGACCTTGATTCTGACGATAGTTACCTTGATGATTGTTGTATTGGATGCCTGTAGTACGGTTGAAGTTGCCTTTCCTCCTGACCAGGGGGTTTCTCAATTTCCACTGGAGCATGCGGATTGCATTTCTCAATTGCATTTAGCAACGCTTTTTCCAGTTTATCGATCCTATCTTCCACCTTCTTGTCTTCTTATTCCATCACTGCATTGGCAGATCCTCTCCTCAATATGCTTCGCGGGTTACCATAGGCCTTCTTCGCCTCGATCAGCCTTCCCAAAGTTTCCCGAGCTTCACTTGCTTTATTCTTGGTAAAATTTCCCCCGCTCAAGGAGTTCATCAAGTCCTTTGATTCAGGGTTTGCACCTTCGTAAAACAGATAATAAGTCTCCGCTTCTATCATCCTGTGGTTCGGACAAGTATCCAGCAGCCCCTTGAAACGGGACCAATAAGAACTCAGAGACTCATCGTATTCCTGCTTGCACTCCTAAATCTCCTTCTTCAAGGCATTCGTCTTGTTGGACGGAAAAAAGTAATCCAAAAACTCTAGTTTAAAGTCCTTCCACGTGTTGATCGAGTCCGGTGAGAGCCTTAGCAGCCAAGTGTTCGCCTCCCCTTTGAGAGCAAACGGAATTGCTCGAAGACGGTAGTCCTCCTCTGTTGCCTCGTTGGGTCGCTTTTGAATGCTGCATAGTTTATTGAACTCGTTCAAAAATTCATAGGGGCATTCGTTCTTCCGTCCAGAGAAAGTGGGTAAAACTCCGAGTACATTCGTCTTGATATCGATCGCCCTCCGTCGTGGGTTCGAGACTATAGCATGAGCGGGTTCACCGTCGAGATGTGCGGTGAGTGACCCTATTTCCGGATCGGGATCTACTAGATGAGCCATATTCGGGTCCTCCTTCTTCTCTCGGTCTCGGAATGCTCTGGTTTTGTTGACGACTCCGGGTTCTCCTCTGTCGACGAATTCCACTCTTTTTCACTCTCTGACTCGAACGGGAATGGATCCTCCGTCCTCAATCCTGATCTGGTGGTGATGGTAGATGTAGATTCCTTGACTCGCCACTTGTATTGGCCACTCCCTGACCCAGATGAGCTTGCCCAACTTCCAGAATGGAAGCCTGCGTTCATAAACTGTCAAGGAGAAAGAAAATAACAGAAATTAAAATATTTACACCAAATCCTTAAACGCAAATACAATTAACGCCATCCATCTCCGGCAACGGCGCCATTTGAAACGTGTTGATCTGTGTTGTTTGTTACGGTGCGCACAGAAGGAAATAAACAGGTTCCCTTGGTCCAGCAAATCCACTAGATCACGCGGTCTAGGAACTCGTTGGTCGTAGGAAATCCTGGTCGTCGGACACACAGAGCACTCTTTCAAAAACCCTCAACCACTTTACTAAACCTAGTATAGGCAAGTAGGGATCGATCCCACAGAAAAAGATGCGTAATAATCATGTTCAAAGATTTGGACTTGTTTTTGGTGTTGGCTGCTGCCACGCATTTTTCTTGGGTTGAGGAAAACAAAATAAACTTGACTTGGGAATTTTAAAACGGCTACGCTAACAACTAGACCTAGGCGAAGCAACAAAGAAAACGATGCAAGGAAAATTTACCGCACAATCACTAGATCTAAAAGAAAAACTACTCTAATTACCTAGACCTGGGAAACAAACTGACTGTGGGGACCATGACTGAAAAAGCAGAGTACGGACGAAAAGTTGGCAGAATAACTAACTCGGGTACTAAATAACAGCGACATCATCTTCTTCAACCAAATTGCGTAAAAACTCATAAGAAAATCAACATGAACGAAATCAAAGCAGAGCAAACTAAATCTAAATCAAATTGATGCATAACAACGAAGAACTAAACGGATCTACAGATGCTAGACGAAGTAAAACAGGAAACAAGCAGAAAACTCAAATCCATCCAACAACTTCCCTTTCTCACTTCGGATCCAACCTCAGACGCTAAATCCACTCCGGATCCAAGCGTCCGACACAAACTCCAACCAACAGAAACACTTCATCACTTCAGATTCAAACAACAACCTCCAATAAATCAACAAACCACAGATCTATCACCAAATTCCCAGATCGAGTACCACAACATCAAAATAAAACAGAGATCGACATAAAACTTGTTAAAATAAACTCTCAGCAGCAAGATCTACGTAAATCAACTTGAAATATCACAACTAAACGCAAACCAACAGAAGCGAAAAGATAACAAGTAACATCAACAGCCAAGTCGACTCCCAAAGGTGAAGTTCGACCGCAAAAGTGCAAAAACAACTGAAATTTAAAGAGATTGTATCTTCGCCCACACGCGGACGGTGTTGCACTGAAACTTTCTAAAGAAATGAACCCCTTCGTGACCCAAACTACCCCAGATCTCCCATTCCCAAGTGTGTGTTATGTGTGTGAGCTAAAAGAGAGTGAAAAAGTGATCATTTGTGCGTTGCATGCTCTTCTATTTATAGGCATTGGAGTGGGGCCCAGCGAGGTATAGATAGACTTTGTTGCCCTCAGCTACTGACTCCCTCCGTCACGCCTTCTTTTCCTTTGAATTCTGCTCACTTCACTTCATTCCTTTGCTAGACCGTTTCCTTCAGCATTCCCTCGATCTAGCGATTTTATCACACACCTGGCTTAGGAAACATGTTAGACCCAACAAATTGTAACGCTTTTCACCATATAACCGATGCATGAAATTAGCCTTATCAAACTGCTCACACTTAAACCATACTTGTCCTCAAGTATAAAGACAAGAAAAGAAAAAGAATAAGGCGAATTTCAAGCAAGGTTATCTCTTGACCGACTCCTAGACCTAGACACAAAGAAACACTAAAAAAAGTTTAAGAAAAACATACAAACACATAAACACATATACATGAGCTAGCTTTAACTTTTAGGCATCCGTCCCCACAAGATTAAGGTCAATTCAATAGGTTGCACTCCTCCAAATAGGCCCTTTCCCTTCCTTTACCTAGCCAATCTGTCAGCTTGTCAAGATAGCCTTTTACTTACCCGATTGTTGGATTCACTCGATCACTCATTCCTCACCAGGGATGTTAGGATCGATTCTCTCTTAAGTTAATGCTACACCACTGAAGCGTCGGGTTATGAGAGTTCCTCCTTTTCCTGGGTCAGGCTATTATCATTCCTGCCTTCTAAACAACTTCCCTCTGGACTTCGTCCAGCTTATTCCTCCTTTTTTATATATTTTTTCTTTTTCTTCTCCTTTTATATATATTTTTTCCCTTTTTCTTTTTCTCTCTGGACTTCGTCCAGCTTATTCCTCCATTCCTCCTCTCTTCTGGACTTCGTCCAGCTTATAACTTCACTTACCCTGGACTTCGTCCAGCTTATACCTTCATAACCCAATTCCCATTTTTTCTCCTTCACAGCTCTTCTCCCTAAGCATTCAGTGGTGGCCCTTAAACATGTGTTAGCTCGAAGTTATTTAAGGCTTATAACTCACTATTATAGTAGGGCTTCACAACTAAGTAAGTAGAGGCATCCTCCATCGTTCTCGCTTCACTCAGATTAACTAGGTTTATCAAAAGAAAAAGCTTCTAAGTTGAAATGCCTCCTATTTTCAATTACTTTCACTAAGGGGATCATGCCGTATTATATTCACTGGCTCATGCGACAAAACTTAGACCTACAGACTCTTAACATGCAGACAAAATAATGCATTGACTCCTCTCCCCCTCCCACTTCACTCAAGCTTGTCCCCAAGCCATCGTCGTGAAGGGGGGAAACAGAGAGATCAATGCAAAACAACAAAACAGGTTACAAAAATAGAAACTTCTCACACTTAGACCAAGCATTGGGCTAAGTGGGAGAAATAAAACACAATAAAACAGAAAATACAAACTTCTCACACTTAGACCACGCAGTGGGCTAAGTGGGAGAAGACACAAACAATTATAAGACACACATAGGTAACAGAAATAATAAGAAAAAAAAACTAAAAGAATGAAAATTAAAAGTTACTTGGTCATGGGATAATGATTCACTTCTGGGGCTGGCTCCCTCGAGAGCCAGACTGGGGTGGGATTCCGGGTCGGGTCATTCTTACTTTCTTCTTTGCTGGCTGCTCCAGCTCTTCCTCCTCCTGTGCTGCTTGTTCGAGTACTGGCTTCCTCACTATAGACTTTGATTTAGATGGGGCTGGAACTTGTTTGGGAACGAGCGGGGAGATCAACTGCTTGAGCGATAGCTGCGGTTGCCTGACGGAGGGACTGCTCTGAATGGGCTGCTTGACTTCACTGCTGGACCCAGGAGTTGCCTTCGAATGGGTCAAGGGGAGCGTCTGCTGCATCCACTTCAACATTTTCATTGAAAGCTCCACCGCTTCCGTCATTCGCTCATTTTGTTTGGCGCACTTCACCGCCAAATCTGCAATGTTGTCCCTCAGGGTCTTCACTTCCTCCCGATTCCCATTCAATTCCTTTCTGATCCCACCAAGTTCTTTTATCATTTCCCTCCTCATTGACTGCATTTCCTTCTTAACATCCTGGACTTCCTTGCGTAGCTCTTCAATTTCTTCACTTGGCATGGCTTCCTCGGCTTCCTCAGGCTCTGCTTTCACCTTATCTCCCAACGAGTAGAAGAGAGTCTTGGTGCCGTGAGTCTGCAGCAACCCCTTGTTGAAAAAATAATCAACACTGAACACTTCCGGGGGTTCGCACATGACTACCAACGGAGCGGCCTTGGCAATCTTCATCTCTATGTTTCGTTGGAGGTAAGCGCCGAGGAGGTGGCAGGTATACATATGACGCGCAGGGTTGCTCATCATTTGGTGGCATGCCTGAGCCAGCCAATAGCCTAGGTGCACCTTCACGTCTTTTGCCATGCACCATGTAAAGTAGAGGTCGGTAGTTGTGAGAGCTGAATTAGCGGTACCCATCAAGTTGTAACTGACAAACGTCTGAGCAAAGCGGAGAATTCGGTCTACAATGTGGGAGGCTTTGGAGTAGCTGGACTTAAACGTCCCCACCTTGGGGTGCGTGATCAGTTCCCATGACGTTTGCACCTTGAAACCGAGCATGTTCTTCGGTACTCCAACCATCCTATCATTCCATGCCCCCTCTTCATCCTCGGCTTGGGTAAACAACCCCATCTGCAGAGACCATTCCCGAATACTCATCTCATACTCTTTATTAAAAAGCCTGAACATTATAGAATCCGCGTCGAGATCAGTGGTGTTCTTCAAACGAAAGGTGGAGAAAAACTCCCTTGCTAGATCCACGGGCACCCTCTCCTGGCTGTGCTGTAATAACCACTCAAATCCTATCGAATAGATACGAGTGCGGAATTCCTTGTCACATGCAATCATTTTAAGCTCCTTTGAGCTGTACTGCTTCCCAGATTTGGCCATCTTCCCAGCGCTACATCTTTCCTTGTACACTGCGATCCTCTTCTGGTCGTCGAACTGCCTCATCTCCTTTAACACCTCTTTAGTCAGCCAGACTTTCGGACGTCCTGGAATAGGCTCCTCTTCAGCTTCTTCGTAGTCATAGATGGGCTCGGGGATGGGCTCATCTTGTTCCTCGACAGAGGGTTCCTCGGTTATAGGGGAAAGGGTCTCCTCGACCTCCTTGACGGAGGGAGCTTTCCTAGACTGGGTAGATGAGGTCGCCGCCGCCTTTCCTTTCCTCGCCCCTTCCTTGGCCAGGCGGCGCTCCTCTGCCTCTGCAGCATCAGGAACTAAGTCATCGACTTCATCGAGGAGACTCCTCCTGGTGCGCCTCCTTTCTGCCCTCTCATCTATCTTAGGTTCATCTTCATCCTGGTCGCCTACTAGGTCCACAATCAATTTCAACCCTCCCACGGGCTCCGGTACTCCAGTCGTGAGTAGATCTGCTTCTTCCAACAGCCTTTCCGGGGTTTCCCCTTCACGTTCCACTATCGGGGTCACCCCCTCAATATAGATGGGGTTCTCCCCCCAGACACCGCTTGGGGTTGCCCCCTCTTCCACGAACTCAGGGGTCGCACCCCTGAAATCAATTGGGGTCTCATCCCCAGTTTCCAAAGGGGTTTCCCCCTCCACAACTTCATCTAAAACAGGGGTTTTCCCCTCACAAACTTCATCAGAAACAGAGGTTTCCCCCTCACAAACCTCCCTACCTTCAAAATTAGGGTTCTTATCTTCTTGCCCTTCTGTCTCCGCCATGGTTTCGTCGTTCGTCGGTCCGTCACCCCTCGGCCGTTCGTGTACTGCCTCCTCTTCCTCCGCCTCCCGTGAAGCGGTTTCGGCGCGTTGAGATTTAGAATCTTGTTGCCTTTCATCACGAAGATTTGCCGGTTGTGCAGCCGAGTCTGCCGGAGTCGTCAGTGGTGGTACGACCGGTGCGGACGTCATCAGGCTAGCGGCGAACATGGCATACACTTCTTTTGCTTTTTCGACGCTCCCCAATTTCTGCGTCAATTCCGCCAACAGGGCTGGGTCGTACACCGTGCTTTGTGAACTTCCGGTGCGTTGGGTTGAATCCATCACTGCAGATCTGAAAACAAGAGAAAATCTGGTCGAATTTGGGTTAGGGTTTATTTTCTAGAGAGAGAGAACAAAAGTAGAGAGAAGGGGGAGTAAATTTCAGATATTCGTCGATTTGGGATTATTGGAGAGAGAAAGAGACGACGGTTGCTTTTCTGATGAAAGGATGGTGCAGTTGCAGGCATGATGTAAGCGACCGTACAACTTCCATAATTATCGGCAGATTTGAATTTCAAATTTTCTCGTCCCTCCTTAACCTCTTCCTTCAAGTTTCCCTTGATTTCTTCCTTAAGATTCTCCTCCAGACGACTCCCTAGACCATGACCTATATAAAAAAAATATGAAGGTTCCAGACTCCTAGGTCAAGGATAGAGTATAAACTATCGGTTTCCTTCGGAGTGTGGTGCTTCAAAAATATTTTTGGATTTTCTAGGTTTGAAAAGTAATTAAACTTTTTACACACTTTTTTAGAGTATTCCCGAGATTCCCTGGTTCAGTTTGTATTTTCAAAATTGTTAACCTACTATTTGACCTAGGAATTCATCGGGAATATCCTCTCGTCTGTCTAGGCGATAGTAGGGAATGCATGTAGTGGAACTCCGTCCACTACACACAACTCAGAATTATCCCTATAGACTTTTACTCTATGACCATTGACAAGGAAAGGAACAGAGTTAGGAGCACTTCCCTGGATCTGCACTGCTCCGTTGCGGATGCCGACGATGGTATATGGGCCGATCCATTTAGACTTCAATTTTCATGGCATTAGCTTGAGCCGGGACTGGAAAAGGAGCACTTTCTGTCCCACATGAAGTTCCTTGACCCGGAGATTCTTATCGTGCCATAATTTTGTCCTTTCATTGTACCACATGGCAGACTCAAATGACTCCAGCCGAAGTTCCTCCAATTCTTGCAATTGTAACTTCCTCTCTTCTTCGCAAGCTATCGGTTTCATGTTCAGTTCTTTCACTGCCCAGTACGCCTTGTGCTCAATACCAACAGGTAAGTGACACATCTTGCCAAACACAAGCCTGTAAGGCGACATTCCAATAGGCGTTTTAAAAGCAGTTCGTAAGCCCACAATGCGTCTCCGAGCCTCTTGCTCCAGTCCTTCCTTGACGGATTAACTGTTTTCTCCAGTATCGCCTTGATCTCGCGATTAGAAATCTCTGCCTGGCCATTAGACTGGGGATGGTACGGAGTCGACACTCTATGGTGAACACCATATTTCTTCATCAAAGCCTCGATGGTGCGATTACAGAAATGAGTTCCTTGATCCGAGACGATGGCCCGAGGAACTCCATATCTTTTGAAAATATTGGCCTTCAAAAATTTTGCCACCTCCTTCGATTCGCATGCTGTGGTGGCCTTAGCTTCTATCCACTTAGACACATAGTCCACTGCAACCAATATATACGTGTTCCCACAAGATGATGGGAATGGTCCCATGAAGTCCATTCCCCACACATCAAAAATTTCGCACACGATCACCGGGACCTGAGGCATCTCGTCCCTCCTTGAAATTCCCCCCGTCTGCTGGCACCTCTCGCAACATTGGCAGAACTCAAAGGCATCCCTATTTAGCGTCGGCCAATAAAAACCGCTGTCCAAGACTTTCCTCGCTGTCTTCCTTGGTCCAAAGTGGTCTCCGCATGCTAAGGTGTGGCAATGAATTAACACATCTCTTTGTTCCCATTCGGGAATGCAGCGTCTAATCACTTGATCTGAGCACATTTTCCATAGGTAAGGGTCGTCCCAAAAGTAATATTTAGCTTCACTTCTAATTTTCATCCTCTGGGCCCGGGAAACTTCATCCGAACTTGGCATCTCTCCCGTGACCAAGTAGTTGGCTAAATCAGCAAACCACGGTTCTGCGTTCAGTGTGCGCTTTCCCTTATCTGATTCCCCTAGACCGGTCAAAGCTAAAACTGCTTCCCAGTTAAGTGGTCTAGGAAATTTCTCCAGAAGGTACAAATGCTCCTCGGGGAAGGCATCGGGTATGGCCTCTTCTCGTTTCCCCCTGATGTATTCTGCTCAAGTGATCGGCTACTCTATTCTCCGTCCCTCTTTTGTCTCTTACTTCCCAATCAAACTCCTGCAAGAGTAACACCCAACGGATTAATCTCGGCTTAGACTCTTTCTTAGCCAGCAAGTACTTAATCGCCGCGTGATCCGTGAAGACTATAACCCTCAACCCAAGGAGATAAGGTCGAAATTTCAAACGAATATACGACCGCCAACATTTCCTTCCCCATGGTGTCATAATTTTTCTGAGCCTGATTCAGCGTCTTGGAAGCATAGAAGATCACATAGTTTTTTCCATCAATTTTCTGTCCTAGGACAGCTCCCACAGCAAAATCACTCGCATCACACATTATCTCGAAAGGATGATTCCAGTCTGGTGCCCTGATAATTGGTGCTGATACTAACCTGTCCTTAAGCAATTGGAACGCCCTTTCGCATCCTTCGTCAAAGACGAATTCCACATCATTATGTAACAACCGAGTGAGTGGTTGCGCGATTTTTGCGAAATCCTTGATAAATCTCCTATAGAACCCTGCATGGCCTAGGAAGCCTCTCACCTCTTTTTGGTTCGTAGGGTATGGTAATTTTGATATCACATCCACCTTTGCTTTGTCTACTTGAATACCTCTCTCAGAAACCACGTGACCCAGGACAATGCCTTCAGTCACCATGAAATGGCATTTCTCGAAATTCAACACTAAATGCTTCTCTTGGCATCTCTGTAACACTAGATCAAGGCTGGCTAAACAAGTATCAAATGAGTTCCCATATACGGTGAAATCGTCCATGAATATCTCAATGCATACTTCCAACAGATCCGAGAAAATGCTCATCATACACCGTTGGAAAGTTCCCGGTGCATTACACAATCCAAACGGCATTCTTCGGTATGCATAGGTACCAAAGGGGCACGTGAATGTGGTTTTCCCTTGATCCTCTGGATTAACGTAGATTTGGAAATAACCGCTGTATCCGTCAAGGAAACAAAAATACTGTTTGCCAGCCAGTCTTTCCAGCATCTGATCAATAAAAGGTAGGGGAAAATGATCCTTCTTTGTGGCTTCGTTCAACTTCCTGTAGTCGATGCACATCCTCCATCCTGTCACTAGTCTGGTGGGTACCAACTCATTTTTTTCATTCTTAACAACCTGTATTCCAGATTTTTTTGGTACCATATGTACAGGACTGACCCACTCGCTATCTGGAATGGAGTAGATGATCCCTAGGGCAAGCAATTTTAACACCTCCTTTAGGACCTCCTCTCGCATGTTCGGATTCAATTTCCGTTGTGCATCTCGATGAGCCTTCGCACCTTCTTCTAAACGAATGTGGTGCATACAAAGATCCGGACTTATTCCTACCAAATCTGAGAGAGTCCATCCTATTGCTTTCTTGTTTCTTTTGATAACTTCCAATAACTCCTTCTCTTGCTCCTTGGTCAGGTTGTTGTTGACTATTACCGGAAATGTCTCATCCTCCTCCAAGTAAGCGTACTTGAGGCCTGGTGGAAGTGTCTTCAGCTCCTTTTTTGTACCATTCGTCTCCTGGTGCAAGGGATTTTTGTCCGCAATTTCTGGTAACGCCTCCTTCCCAGACCCAGGAGATTTTTCCAGACTAGCCACATGAGCCGATCCCTTAGATTTGGCTGACTCAGGACTTCTGCAGAATTCCATAATGGCCTCCGTGAGTTCTTCATCTGTCAATTCCGCTGTGTTCATTGCTGCACACCATCCTACAACTTCTCTGTCAATCGAATGACTCAACTCCGAGTTGTCGATTTGTTCCTGTATCAATTCTGTCTCAAGATACTCTTGGACCAAGGGGTTAATAACATCAATAGCATAGAGATTCTCAACATCTAAAGGCCTTTTCATTCCCTCATCTATGCTAAAGGTATACTTCTCCCCGTTATAGTCCAAGCAAATTGTTCCATCAAAGACATCGATAATGGTCTTAGCGGTACGCAAAAATGGTCTCCCTAAAAGTACCCCACTGGACTCAGCAGACTCATTATCATTCATCTTGATCACATAAAAATCAGCAGGATATAGAAAATCATGCACTTTGACTATAACATTTTCCAACACTCCTTCAAGGCAGATGCAAGTTCTATCTGCTAACTGGATCACTACCTTGGTAGCAACCATTCTCACTCCAGTCAACTTCTTATAGATCGAAAGCGGTAAAACATTTATTGACGCCCCTAGATCACACATAGCATGCTCGACCTTGATATCCCCTAGAGAGATGGGTAATGTGAACATACCTGGGTCGGTGCATTTTGAGGGCATCCTTCTCTTTTGTATCACAGCAGACACATTCTCCCCGATCACAATCTTCCCATCTGGCTTAGTCTTCCCTGCAATGAACTCTTTGATGAACTTGCTGAAGGCAGGCATTTTTAAGGCTTGCAAGAATGGCAGGTTGATTTCCAACTTGCTAAAAATCTCCATAAGATCCTCTGTATCATCTTTTTTCTTCTTCGCTTCCCCGCGATATGGAAATGGCTTTGGTCGCTTTACTGCATTGGTGGAAGTCCCAACCTGGGTTCCATCAACTCCACCGTTTCCTTCCTTACTTACTTCTTTAGGTTCGGGGTCTAGGAAGAACAGGTCCCTTGGTCGAGGTAGGAATCCCCCTAAATCTCCCTTCTGGAGGTCTTCCTGAATAAGGATTTCCCTGGGTCTAGCGCTTTCCTCTTGATGCAGCTGACTCTGTTTTCCTTCACTAGCCTGCATGGGCACTTCCTCATCAATTTCCAACGTCGGCCCTTCATAACCCCGCCCAGATCTCAAGGTGATTTGACTAATGTTTGCTCGGTCTGGCGGTTTGACGGTGGCGGGAAGTTTCCCTTCATTTCCTCGCATCTCATTCAAGGAGACTGCAATCTGGGACAGTTGCTTTGCCATCATATCCATGGCGGCTTTATGTTCAGACTGAGCATCTTGTAACTTGTGCACCACGTCATTGTTGGAGTGTAGGTTACTCTGCATGAACTGCTGTGAATTCACTAGATCGTGGACCATGTCATCCAAACTCCTCTGTGGTCTGGAGTTGAATTGACCAGAATTCGGTCCTTGACCTTGATTCTGACGATAGTTACCTTGATGATTGTTGTATTGGTTGTTAGACCCTTGATTTCCCTGATGGTTGTTGTACTGGCTACCAGACCCTTGATTCCCTTGATGATTTGGTTGGGAATTCTGGTAGTTCCCTTGGTTATTTCTCTGATGAGGTGGCACATAGGAGCTCCCTGGATTGTTCTGATTTCTGTTTCCCCAATTAGTATGGTCCTGATTCCTGTAGTACGGTTGAAGTTGCCTTTCCTCCTGACCAGGGGGTTTCTCAATTTCCACTGGAGCATGCGGATTGCATTTCTCAATTGCATTTAGCAACGCTTTTCCCAGTTTATCGATCCCATCTTCCACCTTCTTGTCTTCTTGTTCCATCACTGCATTGGCTGATCCTCTCCTCAATATGCTTCGCGGGTTATCATAGGCCTTCTTCGCCTCGATCAGCCTTCCCAAAGTTTCCCGAGCTTCACTTGCTTTATTCTTGGTAAAATTTCCCCCGCTCGAGGAGTTCATCAAGTCCTTTGATTCAGGGTTTGCACCTTCGTAGAACAGATAATAAGTCTCCGCTTCTATCATCCTGTGGTTCGGACAAGCATCCAGCAGCCCCTTGAAACGGGACCAATAAGAACTCAGAGACTCATCGTATTCCTGCTTGCACTCCTGAATCTCCTTCTTCAAGGCATTCGTCTTGTTGGACGGAAAAAAGTAATCCAAAAACTCTAGTTTAAAGTCCTTCCACGTGTTGATCGAGTCCGGTGAGAGCCTTAGCAGCCAAGTGTTCGCCTCCCCTTTGAGAGCAAACGGAATTGCTCGAAGACGGTAGTCCTCCTCTGTTGCCTCGTTGGGTCGCTTTTGAATGCTGCATAGTTTACTGAACTCGTTCAAAAATTCATAGGGGCATTCGTTCCTCCGTCCAGAGAAAGTGGGTAAAACTCCGAGTACATTCGTCTTGATATCGATCGCCCTCCGTCGTGGGTTCGAGACTATAGCATGAGCGGGTTCACCGTCGAGATGTGCGGTGAGCGACCCTATTTCCGGATCAGGATCTACTAGATGAGCCATATTCGGGTCTTCCTCCTCCTCGGTCTCGGAATGCTCTGGTTCTGTTGACGACTCCGGGTTCTCCTCTGTCGACGAATTCCACTCTTTTTCACTCTCTGACTCGAACGGGAATGGATCCTCCGTCCTCAATCCTGATCTGGTGGTGATGGTAGATGTAGATTCCTTGACTCGCCACTTGTATTGGCCACTCCCTGACCCAGATGAGCTTGCCCAACTTCCAGAATGGAAGCCTGCATTCATAAACTGTCAAGGAGAAAGAAAATAACAGAAATTAAAATATTTACACCAAATCCTTAAACGCAAATACAATTAACGCCATCCATCCCCGGCAACGGCGCCATTTGAAACGTGTTGATATGTGTTGTTTGTTACGGTGCGCACAGAAGGAAATAAACAGGTTCCCTTGGTCCAGCAAATCCACTAGATCACGCGGTCTAGGAACTCGTTGGTCGTAGGAAATCCTGGTCGTCGGACACACAGAGCACTCTTTCAAAAACCCTCAACCACTTTACTAAACCTAGTATAGGCAAGTAGGGATCGATCCCACAGAGAAGGATGTGTAATAATCATGTTCAAAGATTTGGACTTGTTTTTGGTGTTGGCTGCTGCCACGCATTTTTCTTGGGTTGAGGAAAACAAAATAAACTTGACTTGGGAATTTTAAAACGGCTACGCTAACAACTAGACCTAGGCGAAGCAACAAAGAAAACGATGCAAGGAAAATTTACCGCACAATCACTAGATCTAAAAGAAAAACTACTCTAATTACCTAGACCTGGGAAACAAACTGACTGTGGGGACCATGACTGAAAAAGCAGAGTACGGACGAAAAGCTGGCAGAATAACTAACTCGGGTACTAAATAACAGCGACATCATCTTCTTCAACCAAATTGCGTAAAAACTCATAAGAAAATCAACATGAACGAAATCATAGCAGAGCAAACTAAATCTAAATCAAATTGATGCATAACAACGAAGAACTAAACAGATCTACAGATGCTAGACGAAGTAAAACAGGAAACAAGCAGAAAACTCAAATCCATCCAACAACTTCCCTTTTTCACTTCGGATCCAACCTCAGACGCTAAATCCACTCCGGATCCAAGCGTCCGACACAAACTCCAACCAACAGAAACACTTCATCACTTCAGATTCAAACAACAACCTCCAATAAATCAACAAACCACAGATCTATCACCAAATTCCCAGATCGAGTACCACAACATCAAAATAAAACAGAGATCGACATAAAACTTGTTAAAATAAACTCTCAGCAGCAAGATCTACGTAAATCAACTTGAAATATCACAACTAAACGCAAACCAACAGAAGCGAAAAGATAACAAGTAACATCAACAGCCAAGTCGACTCCCAAAGGTGAAGTTCGACCGCAAAAGTGCAAAAACAACTGAAATTTAAAGAGATTGTATCTTCGCCCACACGCGGACGGTGTTGCAACTGAAACTTTCTAAAGAAATGAACCCCTTCGTGACCCAAACTACCCCAGATCTCCCATTCCCAAGTGTGTGTTATGTGTGTGAGCTAAAAGAGAGTGAAAAAGTGATCATTTGTGCGTTGCATGCTCTTCTATTTATAGGCATTGGAGTGCGGCCCAGCGAGGTATAGATAGACTTTGTTGCCCTCATCTACTGACTCCCTCCGTCACGCCTTCTTTTCCTTTGAATTCTGCTCACTTCACTTCATTCCTTTGCTAGACCGTTTCCTTCAGCATTCCCTCGATCTAGCGATTTTATCACACACCTGGCTTAGGAAACATGTTAGACCCAGCAAATTGTAACGCTTTTCACCATATAACCGATGCATGAAATTAGCCTTATCAAACATCAACGAGGTCATCATGAGTGTGAGAATCTGAACTCTCTGCCTTATCAATGTCATCAATAGTCTAGTCTTCACAAAACACCACATCACGGCTTCGTAGTACCTTTTTCTCAATAGGATCATACAATCTGTAACCAAACTCATCTTGACCATATCCAATAAAGATGTAGTGTCTTGCTTTAGCATCTAACTTTGACCTCTCATCTCTAGGAACATGAACATAAGCTTTGCAACCAAACATCCTCAAATGATCATACGAGGTGTTCTTCCCTGTCCAAACATTTTCTGGAACATCACCCTGCAAAGCAATCGTAGGAGTCAGATTAATAACATAAGAAGCAACACATAAAGCTTCTCCCCAAAATGACTGTGGAAGTTTCGACTCCAGTAGCATGCATCTGACCCTATCCATCAATGTTCTGTTCATCCTTTCAGCCAACCCATTCAACTGAAGCGTCTTTGGTGGCGTCTTCTGGTGTCTGATCCCTTGTTGCCTACAATACTCCTCAAACGGTCCACGGTACTCACCACCATTGTCTGTCCTAATGCACTTAAATTTCTTTCCAGCCTGTCTTTCTGCTAAGGCCTGAAACTCTTTGAACTTGTCAAATACTTGATCTTTAGTCTTCAAGCATATACCCATAGCTTCCTGGAATGATCATCAATAAATGTCACAAAATAAGATGCACCACCATTAGTTTTTACCTTCAAAGGACCACAAACATCTTAGTGAACCAAATCCAATAAATTTGGTTGCCGGTGAGAAGGATTAGTTTTGAAAGATACTCGATTTTGCTCCCCTTTAAGGCAATGAGAACACTTTTCAAAACTAGAACTTTGAGCACCTTGAAGAACATTCTTCTTCACCAAAGTTTCAAGTCCTTGGCACTAATATGACTCAACCTTTTAAGCCACAAATCTGGTGAAAATTGTTTACCAACAACATTCACTGAGTCATCTGAAAATTGAAGCTTCCAACATATACAGATTTTCCTTCAACTTCGAACTTTTAGCCAATATCAAGGACCCTTTGCTGATCTTCCATTTTCCATCAACAAAGTTATATCCATAGCCATCACTATCAAGTCTCCCAATGGAAATCAAGTTTAGTCGAACATCTGGAGCATGTTTGACATCTCGAAGTAGCACTGTAGAACCATTCTTCATTTTCAGATGAATATTTCCAATGCCTATAACTTTAGTAAGACCAGTGTTGCCCATCCTCAATGGACTAAAATCACCTAGGGTGTACGTGCTGAAAAACTCTCTTCTGGGAGTGACATGGGCTGCGGCACCTGAGTTGCCAATCCAACATATATCGGAAGAGACCAAATTAATATCATGGTCATCAGAAACAATGACAAGATCATTACTTGTAGCAGCAGCAACACGATCAATACTATCTTCTTCAGACCTCTCTGTATTCTTATTATTCCAATTCTCCTTGTCTCCTTGTTCTTCAAAGACCAACAATTTTTCTTGATGTGACCTGGCTTGTGGCAATAATGACACTCAACATCCTTGTATTTGGACGATCTAGACTTGCTTCTACTCTTTCCACTATTACCTTGACCTCTATTTGGTTTCTCCCTCTCTGCTCGTAAACAAGACTTCATTCTGCGACGACGATGTGCCTTGAGTCTTCCTTCGAATTCTTCATTGAGAATTCCATTCTTGGCATAATCAAATGAAATTTTTTCTCCAGGAGCAGAGTTAGTGTGTGAGACTCGAAATGTCTCCCAAGAGTCAGGTAAAGTATTGAGTAACCATAAACCAAGTATCTCGTCCTCAAAAGGAACACCAACACTAGACAACTGATTTAACACGCCGTGAAACTTGTTCACATGATTCGATATAGACGAACCTTCAGAGTATCTCAAGTTAATCAACTGTTTCAGCAAATAAAGTTTGTTGTTACCTGTCTTGGAAGCGTACAGCTTCTCAAGAGTATTCCAGAGTGTCTTCGCATTTTTTTCATTTTCAACAAGATTGCGAACATTGTCGTCCACCCACATTCGGATATAACCACACACCTGTTCATGGTTAAAAGCCCAATCGTCATCATTCTTTAACAGCGGCTTCTCAGAGCCGAACACAGGTTGATGCAAACTTCTCACAAATAAAAGATCATTCATCTTGCCCTTCCGAATGTGATAATTCATTCCATTCAAGGAAACCATTTTGCTATTATTAATTGCCTCCATAATTCAAGCAAATCAAACAACCACAACCGTGGCTCTTGATACCACTCTGTTGGGAGGAATGGCCTAATTCTGAGGCGCAACGGATAAACAAACATCCCCAATTGCAAGAATATGATAGGAGCACAATACAATAGCAACTAATGTGGACGAATTCATAATATGATAATGAGAAACGATAATGAAAATATCAACACCAAGATTTTTCGTGGAAAACTCTCTTCAATGTAAAGAGATAAAAACGACGAGACCCACCGGTCTACCAAATTCATTATCACCAAGGAGAAAATATAATCAAAAAGTTTACAATGATATCTAATCCTTAAAAACACAACGAAGGCATTAGATAATCAATACAACTTCAAAATAGATAAAATAAACATCTCAGAAAAATACAGTCAAATTCAGAAATTTATAAGTGAAGATCTAACCGTTAAAATTCAATTTCCTTCGGTCAGAATGAAGAACAACCAGTCTTCTACCAACATTTAAAATTTCAAGTCGATCAGACAATGTTTAGACCTCCGACCAAGACAAAACCCGAGACTGCGCAGTGCAGAAACTTGGAGAATACTCTTTTCCCCTTCTTTACTTCTACACGTTTTTCTCTCTCTCTTCTCTCAATTATTTGCGGCTCCTACACACTTGGTAGGTATTTATAAGTTCTCCAGAGACCTATTTAAGTAAATAAATGGGCCAATAATATTTGGTTCTTTATTCCACAAGTTGGGAACGCTAACCCAACCTATGACAATTTAGATGCCGACTTGGATGATTCAGAAGAAGAAGCATATGGAGGCAAGGGCTCTGTGGTGCGTCAAACAAAAGCTTGATGGATATGAAGATGGTAAAGTGAGAAGTGTTCATGGCCAGGTACTTGTTCATGTTAACATACTATGAAATCTCATTTGATCGGTGGATAGTGGTGGGGATTCTGACACAAGACGGCGAATTAACGAAGAGTTGCGGGAGTTGCGGGCCTATACATCGAGCTGTAGTATCTCGGGACCACGTCGCTGCCCACCAATGGTTGTTTGACGATTACTTCGTTGAGCAGTCGCGGTTTGCGGAGAACTTTTTCCGGCAGCGTTTTAGGATGCACCGGCCGCTATTTATGAGTATCGTGAACGCTTTAGAGCGTCGATACAAGTATTTCAGGTTCAGGGAGGATGCGAGTGGTAGACCCGGTTACATGCCTGTATAGAAGTCCACCGTCGCAATCAGGCAGTTGACCTACGGAGGCGCAACCGACATGTTCGACGAGTACCTCCACATCGGTGAGACGACTGCCCACGAGTGTTTGAAGTATTTTTGTCAGGCGTCATTCACATGTTCGGGGTTAGGTATCTTCGGAAGCCTATCCCCAAGGCTGCCAGGATCTAATGGATATGCACGGGTCGGTGCACGGATTTCCCGGCATGTGGGGCAGCATATATTAGATGCATTGGGAATGGAAGAATTGCCCCAGCGCCTGGAAAGAGCAGTTAACGACCAGCTTCAAAAGCAAGAATCCCACGATAATCCTCGAAGCCGTAGTTGATTACCAACTATGAATTTGGCATGTGTATTTTGGGTAGCCAGGTTGAACAACGACATCAACGCCCTCCAGTCGTCGCCCTTTTTCAATGAGCAGTGCATGGGCGTTGGTCCGACCATCAGTTTCGTCGCCAACGGCAACCATCACGATATGAGCTACTATTTGGCAAATGGGATATACCCTAGGTGGTCCGTCTTTGTGAAGACGATTAGATGCCCAACAGATCCAAAGAACATATACTTTGCGCAATGTCAGGAGGCGGCGCGCAAGGATGTAGAGCGGCATTTGGTGTGCTCCAGGCTCAATGGGCGATGGTGAAGGGTCCAACATGTTTGTGGTATGGGGACTGTATTGCTAATGTCATGTATTGATTCACTTGGATTTTACATGATATGAGGGTAGTTTTACTTGGTTTTCATCATATATTGTGTACTTTGAGACATGGTTATAGCTACTTCTCTATTATGTTGGTATTTTGACCATTTTGTGAAGAATGTGTAGAAAAATGTACAAAATATGTGGATGTGCAGCTGCTCAATGTTCGAGACAGCTTATCTGGAGATTTTGAAGTCCGATTCGCATGTAATTCATACCATTCTCTTCATCTTCGAAATAGCTTCGCGCGGATATCTTAAACGTCTCAATCGAAGTTCGGTAAAAGAAGTTATGGCCGTTTTACCAAGACTGCGCAGAGCAGTGACATAGCTGGCGACCCGCCAGCAAAAGACGAGAAAAATGCCGTAAGCAGCTGGCGACTCGCCAACTTCAATGCACACCCAACCTGGCGACCCGCCAGCTTCGTTCGACAGTTTATTTTGGGCCCAAAGTCAACCCTAGGTATATATATGCCTAGGAAACGCCTCCAAACACAACTTACACGCCTCCTACCCCAAAAATACCACTTTTTCACCTAGGAAGAAGAGAAGAACGAGCAGAGGACGAGTATTCATCGCAAGATTGAAGACGAAGCCTCCAATCCGCCCAATCCAATTCTAGGAGTTTCTACCTTTAGTTTTATTCTTGTTCAAACAATGTTTTTGAATATTTTTTTGACTTTTGTGTTGAACATGAGTAGCTAAATCCTTCGTAGAGTTCTACGGGGGAGATACAATGATTCTTATGTTTAATTGATTTCCTTTTTCTATGCCTTGGCTCATGTGGTTATTTTGACTTCTCTTGTGCTTATACATTTATTTGATTGATCACCTTATAAATGCATGTGGATTTTACTACAATACCTGGGAAGTGAGTAGTTTAATTTGAAAGAAGAGAAGTTGACGTCTTTGCCAATATAATCGACAGATTTGAGCCTTTGAATGAAGCTAAGTATCTTAGGAGCTTTTAGGAGTTGTTACCTTAGTTCTAGGAAGGAGACTTCGGTTCTAGGTAGCAATCTACAAATTATATGCTTTGAGAAAAGATATAGTTTTACCTTAGTGATAGCTTAATAACCCTTGAGACCCTTTGTTGGCATAGTTAGGAAGTTAGTTGAGCATAGGATAGTTGTTATCGATCCCGTAGGATTCTACCATTCTCATCCTTGATCTACATCCGTTTTCTTATTTGCTTTTAGTTCTCTAGTTGTTTTTAATTGTTTTTACCTTGCTTTTAAGTAGATTTAGAAAAACCAAAACTTTCCGATTCATCTAGATAGTAGTTGAGGTTGGTTCGTGGTAATTAGGTTGACACTCATTGTCTCTGTGGATACGATACTCTTTGCTTACTATTTGCTACATTAGCCCCGTACACTTGCGGGTATACTTGTGTTAAAAATAAGTTGAGTCAAGTTTTTGGCGCCGTTGCCGGGGACAATTTTGTGTTACTATAGCCTAATATCGTGATAAAAATTAAGATTACTAATCTAGATTTTACTTGCTTTATTTTTCTTTTCTTTTTGAGTTATTCTCACTTTTGTGTTTTTCTTTTCAGGTTGTATGCTCACTCGCTCTAAGGGGCAACCATTAGAGTTATTCGATCCTGAGATCGAAGCATCCAACCGAAGGAGAAACGCTCAGAGAAGGCTCAACCAAAGGCGATCACTTTCGCCTCTTAAGAGAGAACCGCCTATTCCTGTTGCAATAACAATGGCGGACAACGGAGAGAACAATGCACCACATCCAGATCCGGTAGTCCAACAACTCCAATTACAACTTGCAGATTTGGTGAAACAGGTTAAAGAAAAAGAATGAACAACAAGCCACAGTGCCAGTGCAAAACATGTACGCTTACAGAGAGGTAGAGAACCCACCAATTGGCAACGATGGGATCGATGCCAATCATTTTGAGCTCAAGCCAGGATTGCTTAATATGGCTGAGGCTAATGCTTTTGCGGGGAAGGCCAATGAAGATCCCAACAAGCATCTTACTAAGTTTATTCAGATCAGTAACACGGTGAAGCTTAATGGGGTGAGAGATGAACAAATCAGACTAAGGCTATTTCCATTTTCCTTGAGAGATGATGCTAGAGACTGGTACGACAGCATGGGGTCAGGATCTGTTAAAACGTGGGATGCCATGGTAGACTTATTTTTGGAGAAGTATTTCCCACCCAGTGAAGTTCTAAAGAGGCAAGCAGAGATAATTCAGTTTCAGATGAAGCCTCATGAGACAATCCGAGAAGCATGGGCTAGATTCAAGACACTGCTGAAAAGATGCCCCAAGCATGGTCTAAGTCCGGGACACCAAGTCATAACTTTTTATAGGGGGTGTACTCCAGATGCAATGCGTGAACTGAATTGGAGCGCAGGAGGAGCACTACTTCAATTAGGAGAGAATGATGCCATGCAAGTGATTGAGAGAGTAGCTTCCACTGATGAAGGATGGAATAATGAAAGAAACAAGTCATACAGGGTGGCCTCTGTTACAGAAGATGATAGAATAGACAAGCTGTCTCAGCAGCTAGATCTTTTGACCACTCAATTGGGGATCATGGAGATGAGACAGCCTGGACCAGAACTGCAAGGAGGAGTTGAAGATGTGAACTATGTGCACCAAGGAGGGAATAACATGAACTTCAACAACTATCGCCCCAACCAAGGTGGTGGTAACTATAACAACTATGGTAACAAGGTGCATCTCAATCTCTCATATGGGAATCCAAACAATGCTCTGCAACCACCGCCAGGATTCACAGTGTCTAATGGGTTGGTAGAACAGCAGAAAAAGCCTACTACTGAAGATATCTTGGCAGCATTCATGAATCAGACTACCAAGTACATGGAGAAAACTGACAAGTACATGGAGAGCACTAGTCAAAGGTTGGGGAAGGTTGAAAACGACGTGCAAAGCTTGAATGTGCATATGAAGAGCATTGATACTCAGATTAGTCAAATTTCTCAAGCTGTAGGTGTCCAACATCAGCCAGGGCAATTTCCAGCACAGACCATAAACAATCCCAAAGACTGCAAGGCCATACACTTGAGAGGTGGTAAAAGCTATGAAGGACCTTCCATGCCTGTAGAGGAAAAGAAGAGTACTCCAGAGGAAGATGTCAGAGCAGAAGAGAATTCCAAGGGAAAGAATAAGGTGGACATTCAGACCAAGAAAGACGCAATGCCAGAAAAGCTGCCCCCTCCCTCCATTCCTACGACAGTTAGAGTGCCCTTCCCATTTGCGGTGAAGAAGAAGAAGTTGGATGAGCAATTCTCCAAATTTCTCGATATTTTTAGGAAGGTGCACATTAATATACCATTGGTGGAAGCTCTGCAAGAGATGCCTACGTATGCAAAGTTCCTAAAAGATGTGCTCTCCAAGAAGAAGAAGTGGATTGATTATGAGACGGTGAACATATCTGAAAACTGTAGTGCGATAATTCAAAAGAAGCTACCTGCCAAGCTTAAAGATCCTGGGAGTTTCAATATCTCATGCGTCATTGGAAATGACAGACAGACAAAGGCACTGTGTGATCTGGGGGCGAGCATAAATTTGATGCCATTATCATTTTTCAGAAAGATGAAGATCGGCACTCTCAAGCCGACTACAATCACACTGCAGATGGCAGATAGATCAGTCACCTATCCTAAAGGAATTGTTGAGGATGTTCTGGTGAAGGTACACGACTTCATATTTCCCGTCGATTTTGTAGTGTTGGATATGGAGGAAGACATGAATGTGCCGCTTATCCTAGGGCGCCCATTCCTAGCAACGGGAAAAGCATTGATAGATATAGCAAAGGGAGAGCTCACTCTTCGTATGGGCAACAAACGACACATTTTGTCTATCTATAATGCTATGAAGAGTCGTGAAGATGAGGAACTTGTTATGAAGATGGAGTGCAAAGCTGTGCATGTTGTAGAGGTCCAAAAGACACAAGCAATTGAGTCCGCATTGGGGGATTTTTCATTGCCACGGTGGATGTTTGGTTCATGTGGTGGATCACTTTCTAAAGAAGAGACTGCACCAAATTCTAAAGTGAAGGAGAAGAAAACAAAAGTTGCAAATTCACCCAAAGTGAAAACCAAAATTTGTGATGGAGCTTTGAAAACTACTTGGTGGAAGAAGAGATTGGCTAGATCATATGCTTCCAAGATTGATAGAAAATCCAACACCACCATTTATGGCGTGACATGATGCAGCTCATGGAGGACGTCGAGCCAACGACGATAACCAAAGGCACTGTAGGGGAGGTAACCCCTAGTAGGTAACTCTTAATTTTATCGTTTCATTTTGTTTTTGGTGTGTTTTTTTGTTGCTTGCTTACCATGTATGTCTCCCTTCTCCACCAACTTTTCAAACTTATTCTTTGCTTAGCTTTGAATAAGTTTGGGGGGATGATATGGTGGATAGGGACACTAACGAGGTACGTATCTTATTGCTTTTGTTGCTTTATTTTGTTTTAGGATAGAATTATTTTGTTAGAACTCTTTGAATGCTTACTTTGATTGGTTGGGTTTTGAAATTGAATTGAAAAATTTGGTAGTAATTTGGGTGAAGACTAGTCGTCTATGATAAAAGAACCTTCCACTTTGAGCTATCACTTGACCATTGACTTGAGAGTTTGAGTAATAGGATGCATAAGTAACGAATTGCTTGTTTGCCTTGATTCATGCTATTTGCCCAGTGAGACTTGAGCTTTTAATTCTTTCATGTGTGATTTATCATCAAATGTGTATGTGTTTCTAGAACTTGCTCCTTGTCTTCTTGAGTCTACATAGTGACCTTAGAGATAGGGGAAGATGTTAGGCCATTGTTGTTAGCCTTATTTTTACCTAAACACTAACCTTGCTATATAATAATACCCTTGATAGCCAAGTTTGAGCCTATTGCCTTTTCTTTTGTTAAGCTAATCAAAGGGGTTGGGAATCCTAGACTCTAGAATTGTTGAGCTATGAAAAGAAGAGTTTGGAGAGTTTAGTTGTTGAAAGAAATTGGTCGTGTTTAGCTTATCAAGTTGAAAGTTGGTTGTACTTAGAAAAAAAAAGAAAGAGAGAAAGAAATAAAGAATGAAAGAAAGAAAGGAAGAAAAAAAAAAGAAAGAAAAAAGAAAAAATATAGTATATAGAGAATAATTTGAGGTCTTTGGAAGTTGGGAAGAAATTAGACAAAGTCTAGTTATTGTTGAGAAGTGTTTTGGTGAATGGTTGAAGTTGAAAGTGGATTGTGTAATGTCTTAGAATTTCACATCTTATTGGGAATTTAGTCACTTTAGCCAAATATTACCCTACCTTACCAAAGAGCCTACATTATAACCTAAACAAAAGACCTTTCGGACTCTAGATTTATTGTCACACGAAGTAGAGGAGAGGTTAGACATTGAGCAAGCCTATGGTAAACCATGCATTTTTGATTGATTTGAGTGTTACTTGATATCTTATACACTTTGAGTGAGGTGAATATACACACATATATACATCCCGAGTGAAGCATGAATCCAAGGTGATATACGAGTTAGTAGTAAAAGTGCATTCGACGGCTTAACTTGATGGAATTTGTATTGTGATATGCTCCTTTATTCCGTATTCTTTGAGACGATGATGATGTCTAAAACTCTTTTGAATCCAAGTTTCTTCTAGTTCTTTTTCTTCATTGCTCGAGGACTTGCAATTGTTTAAGTTTGGGGGAGTTGATTCACTTGGATTTTACATGATTTTAGAGGGTAGTTTTACTTGGTTTTGATCATATATTGTGTACTTTGAGACATGGTTATAGCTACTTCTCTATTATGTTGGTATTTTGACCATTTTGTGAAGAATGTGTAGAAAAATGTACAAAATATGTGGATGTGCAGCTGCTCAATGTTCGAGACAGCTTTTCTGGAGATTTTGAAGTCCGATTCGCATGTAATGCATACCATTCTCTTCGTCTTCGAAAGAGCTTCGCGTGGATATCTTAAACGTCTCAATCGGAGTTCGGTAGAAGAAGTTATGGCCGTTTTACCAAGACTGCGCAGAGCAGTGACATAGCTGGCGACCCGCCAGGTTCGCATGCAAACGAACCTGGCGACCCGCCAGCAAAACACGAAAAAAACGCCGTAAGCAGCTGGCGACTCGCCAGCTTCGACGCACACCCAACCTGGCGACCCGCCAGCTTCGTCGGACAGCTTATTTCGGGCCCAAAGTCAACCCTAGGTATATATATGCCTAGGAAACGCCTCCAAACACAACTTACACGCCTCCTACCCCAAAAATACCACTTTTTCACCTAGGAAGAAGAGAAGAACGAGCAGAGGACGAGTATTCATCGCAAGATTGAAGACGAAGACCTCCAATCCGCCCAATCCAATTCTAGGAGTTTCTACTTTTAGTTTTATTCTTGTTCAAACAATGTTTTTGAATATTTCTTTGAATATTTCTTTGACTTTTGTGTTGAACATGAGTAGCTAAATCCTTCGTAGAGTTCTACGGGGGAGATACAATGATTCTTATGTTTAATTGATTTCCTTTTTCTATGCCTTGGCTCATGTGGTTATTTTGACTTCTCTTGTGCTTATACATTTATTTGATTGATCACCTTATAAATGCATGTGGATTTTACTACAATACCTGGGAAGTGAGTAGTTTAATTTGAAAGAAGAGAAGTTGACGTCTTTGCCAATATAATCGACAGATTTGAGCCTTTGAATGAAGCTAAGTATCTTAGGAGCTTTTAGGAGTTGTTACCTTAGTTCTAGGAAGGACACTTCGGTTCTAGGTAGCAATCTACAAATTATATGCTTTGAGAAAAGATATAGTTTTACCTTAGTGATAGCTTAATAACCCTTGAGACCCTTTGTTGGCATAGTTAGGAAGTTAGTTGAGCATAGGATAGTTGTTATCGATCCCGTAGGATTCTACCCTTCTCATCCTTGATCTACATCCGTTTTCTTATTTGCTTTTAGTTCTCTAGTTGTTTTTAATTGTTTTTACCTTGCTTTTAATAGATTTAGAAAAACCAAAATTTCCGATTCATCTAGATAGTAGTTGAGGTTGGTTCGTGGTAATTAGGTTGACACTCATTGTCTCTGTGGATACGATACTCTTTGCTTACTATTTGCTACATTAGCCCCGTACACTTGCGGGTATACTTGTGTTAAAAATAAGTTGAGTCAGTGTTTGTCCGCTGGGATGTCCATACTATCGTGGATGCTCTTAGATGTGTGAATTGAATTTGTAGAGTTGCTATCTTGATTATACTCCAATATATATGATTATTTTGGTGTGTGTACCTTAGTGATTTGTTTGTATTGGAGGTACATTGAATCGAATAGATTTATGTCGTTTGTAATTGCCTATATGCGCTATGTGATTGCTTACGAGCATCCACAACTCCATTTCCAATTCATCTCATCTCTACACTATTTATGTACTTTGCCCCACCTTTCACTCCATCTCTTCAAACCATCTCATCTCTTAACTATTTCATTTCTTCACTTAAAAAAAAACATTTCATCCAAAAAAATAATAATTTAAAAAATTAATCAAAATACCCAAAAATAACAAATTAAAACCCTAAAAATTTTAAAAATATAAATAATGGCAACTTTTTTGAAAAAAAAATGAATTATTAAAAAAAAAATTTAATAAAAGCCTATTTTTTGAATTTGGGAAATTGGAAAAATTTTATTAATTTTGGTATTTTTGAATTATTTTGATTAAGAAAAGGGTAATAAACGACGCCCACTCATAGGCCAGCGAGTGGACCTCACAACTCAATCCAAGCTCGCCACGTGGGGGGAGCGTGTGGCGAGCTGTCTCCAAAATTTTTCCTCCCAGCGAGATATTATGCAGCTAGGAGGCTTGCAGCCCGGTCTCTTAGCCATCTCATCTTGACAAGATGAGATAGAGATAGTTAAGAGCCGGGCTGCGATTGCTCTAATGTTTGGAGTTTGGTTATGATGAGCTATCATGTTAAGGGTTGGAAAGTGTTATGATTGATTTGTAAGTGTTATGATTAGAAAGTTAAATGCTAACATAAAAATAAAAGGCTAGAGTTGTGACTTGGAGTGAATTCATCATACTAATTTCGAGTTATCAATTAAATATTGCATATCAATTTTTTTTATGTTGTAATAGTATTATTATTTATTGTCTTTGATCACATCATTATTATCCCGCGTCAATAAATAACGGTAACAAACAAAAAAAATGAACGATTTTTTATTTTAAAAAAGAGGGTTGTCGAATATTCGAGAGAGACGATATGGAAGAAAGGCGGTGTTTGGTTTGTAAATTGATTATTGATTATCCCCAAATTGGAATAATTGCAGCTAGGGTTTCCTACTTTCTCTATATATATGTCATGTCTTTCCGTTCCTCCTCAACCACTCGCTCTCCTAAGGAATTTCCCTACCTTCCTTTCTCTCCTCTCTCTATATTTTCCTTTCTTCTCAGCATAACTAAGGTATTTTTCTTATTCCTTTTCCTATCGGGGTTTATCGCTTTGTTTAATTGCTGTTTTCGATTTTATATTTTTTGATTGGATTCGTCATGAGCGGTATCGTCGATATCTATTCTACTATCCGTTGTTTCTGCATAATCGGGGGCTTTCGATCTGGATTTGCTTTTGATTTGAATTTCGAGTGTCGAATATTATTCGATTGGATTAAGGTTTGGATTGTTGACTTGTGCTTCAGAGGATTTAGATTGAATTTTTCCGGTTTTCCGATTTGGATCTCTGGGTTGTGGTTGTGTAACTGGATTGGGTTCTCTGATTGAGATGGAGGATTATGATCGAGTTTCCGTTTTGTCTGTTTCTAGATGAACTGATGAGTATGCGTTAAGGATTAGTTTTTTTGAATCTTTATACGTTATTCAGTAATTTTATACTGATTAAACTTTAGTTTTGCTAGCTTGATGATCGAAGTTCTTGTTAGTTTTGTGTGGGGAAATACTGGTATCCTGTATATGCTGGTTGGTTTTATCTGTTTTAAATATTGAATTTATGTGGTGTTATTATTACACTGCATTGCCATATAATTTGTGTTAGTGCCCACATATATAATTGACAGCATGTTCTTGGTTCAGATTATAACTTCATGATACAGATAAACATGGCGTTATCCTAGTTTTGGATGATTTTCTATTTTTGAAGGGTTTTTTATATCAATACAAAGTCATCGTTACCTTATTTTGGAATCTTGTGTTTGTATGCAGGGCTTTGGCTTGTGGACTTGCAGTAATTGCAGTCAGCAAAAGTGGAGTGTCTCAAGTCAGAAACTTCTTTTATGTCTGAGCAGGCATCTCTGTTTTTATTATCAATTGGGTTGCTTGGGGAGTACTGTCCTTCACAGAGGAAAAAGGATAGAAATTCGGCACCTCTAGTTGGCTGCATGCATCTCAAGTCACACCAAGGTCATAAAATACGAGGTCAAGACTGCCAGTTTTTGGTTCCAGCTCCTTTTCTGTGGAATTCTTACAATTTTGGAGGAGTAAATCTTGCAGAACAGAAAACCTTGCGTCCATACTGACAGAGATTGTTACTTTTTAACACCTGCAAAATGGCTTTGCAAAACATTGGTGCTGGAAACAAGGATGATGCCTTCTATAGGTATAAGATGCCCAGGATGATCACAAAAATCGAGGGCCGTGGTAATGGCATCAAGACCAACATAGTCAATATGGTTGACATTGCTAAGGCTTTGAGTAGGCCGGCCTCTTACACAACCAAGTATTTTGGCTGTGAGCTGGGAGCTCAATCAAAGTTTGATGAGAAGACTGGAACTTCCCACGTCAATGGATCTCATGATACTTCAAAGCTTGCTGGACTTCTTGAGAATTTCATCAAGAAATTTGTTCAGTGTTATGGTTGTGGGAACCCTGAAACTGAAATTATCATCACTAAGTCACAGATGATCAATCTCAAGTGTGCTGCTTGTGGTTTTATATCAGAGGTTGATATGAGGGACAAGCTCACAACATTCATTATCAAGAACCCTCCTGAGGCTAAGAAGGGAGGTAAGGACAAGAAATTGAGGAGGGCTGAGAAAGAGCGACTCAAGGAAGGAGAGGCAGCTGATGAAGAGCTGAAGAAGCAAAAGAAAGAGGCTGCAAAGAAGAAGGTGTCATCTGGTAGTTCCAAGGATGCAGTATCAAAATCTTCAAAGAAGAAATCCCACTCTGATGAGGACCATTCTCCACCTGGTAGCCAAAAGGATGATCGTGAAGTGGCTGAAGACAGTGATGATGATGTCGAGTGGCAGACAGACACTTCAGCTGTGGCTGCACAACAAACGATACAAGAACAGCTGAATGCTGTTACTGCTAGTATGGTCATGCTCTCAGCCAATGAGGAGAAGGGAAAATCAGGTAAGAGCTCTCCTGCAAGGGAAGGGAAATCCAAAGGGAATGGAGAGACAAATGGGAAAGCTGCTGCAGATAAAGATGAACTCTTTGTGTTGATCAAGGAGTATGTGAGCAGGGGTTCTTCCGCATCCCAAATCAAATCATTCCTGGAGTCTCTCTCTGGCTCTCGCCAGCAGCTAGTGAATGCTTACTTTGAAGCCTTATTTGAGGGAGCTGGAAAAGGTTTCTCCAAAGAGGTTGTGAAGAAGAAAAAATATATTGTTGCCGTACTTGAGGGTGAGGATTCGCAGTGCCATCTGCTTCTAGCCATTGAAGCCTTCTGTGGGAAAGCATCCCCAGAGGCTGTGAAGGAGGTTGCTCTGGTGTTGAAGGCTTTGTATGACGGCGATGTGCTGGAGGAGGAGTTCATAGTGGAATGGTTTGAGAAGGGCCTGGCTGGTGCCAACAAAAGCTCTCCAATATGGAAGAATGTCAAACCCTTCATTGAATGGCTGCAGAGCGCTGAATCTGAATCTGAAGAAGAGTAACTCTTTACAGACTACTTTATTTCCCAGTACAATTTCTCATTATGTTCTACTAGTGTCTTTAGCAACGGCATGGCACGAACGATTCTGTTGCAGTGTTGTTGCCGTCGTCAATAAATGCCGTCGGACACAGGTTTTTATTGTGGAGTGGTTTTAAGTTTTTGTTGTTTTAGCGTCTTGGAAGAGATGTTTCTTGTTCTAAGAAACTCTTCTTCAGTGCTTCTGTTGCGTTTCGTTTGCTATTATTAGTGACATTTTTCTTTGGTTATTAAATCGTTGGTGGTTGTTATTAATCAATCGTTCTATGAATGTCATCCCATTCGATTTCTTATATAGTCATTTTTCTTCTAAAGTAGTAGTAATAGATGTAATTAAAAATTTAATCTGATTTATTGGATAACTTTTCACAGTATATGTTATTTTAAAATATACTTTTGATCATTATATATTGATAATAATGATTTTGGTTTGGTTAATTAGTTTAGTTCTGAAAAGTGAGATATTATAAATAAATTTTGGTTCTCACCTATTTCATAACTTGAAAAAGTGAGTCATAAGAAAATATAAATCAGATCATATTTTACATTGTTTAATGGCATACTACTATATTATGTATTGGAAAATGAGTTAGTACTCCTTGGTCCAGGAGAATATGCATTCGTTTTTTTTAGTATGTCCTACAAGAATATGTATTTTTTAATTTCGAAAATTCTTTTTTCTCTAATGAGGTGACACCCATTTGTCACTAATAATAGTTTTATTACTTTTTTTTAATACTTTTTTCTTAGTTTATCAATTTTGCATTCGTTTTTTTTAGTATGTCCTACAAGAATATGTATTTTTTAATTTCGAAAATTCTTTTTTCTCTAATGAGGTGACACCCATTTGTCACTAATAATAGTTTTATTACTTTTTTTTAATACTTTTTTCTTAGTTTATCAATTTTGCATTAAAATTCGTATCGAATACAAAGTTCATATATTTTTTTTATAATGGAGGTAGTATTATTTTACATCAAATACTAGTGTTGGATTATTGGATCCATAATTTAATGGCATGTTTTCACGTTAGCCATAGATTATAAATGGGAAAATAATTGTTAAGTTTAGGACACTATTAAGAGCATCCATAACGGTGTTCTTGCGAAAGGACGTCGTGTTGTCCGACGTGCTCTATGCATAGAGCACGTTCGTGCCAATGGCAAGAGCACAAGCAGCCGACGTGACATGCTCTGATTGACTGTTGGTTTATTATTTTTTACTATTATTATTTTTAAAAAATTCAAAAAAATCTGAAAACATCAGATTTAATAAAAAAAATATATTTTCTCACTTCTAATAAAATATATCCATTTTTTAGGATTTTAATTATGTAATTAAAATACTCCCATTTCAAACACAAAAAAATGACACTATACCAAACAACTCTCTCAATCTCAAATTTTAGGATTTTAATTATATAATTTTTAATTTTTAGGATTTTAATTATGTAACTTTTACTCTTTTTTTTAATTTGTAATAGTATTCCGGGTATTTTTAATGCATTTTAATATTGTAGAAATGTTTTTATTTAAATTGAATAATAGAATGGTGAGACCCCTGAGCATGTTCTTGCGGAAGAGCATAGATATGGGTGTTGTGCTCTTGCCTAACAGCACGGATGTGGAGGCTAATGAGTGAAAAATCGTAGGTTTAATATGTTTTATTGCCAAAGTTATAAGATAATTGTAGTAAACTAATGATGAAAGAATAATAGGACCAACTCGCCTTTGACATCAAGGAAGAGCCGGTTTCTTTTTGTTGTGTTATTTTCTTATGAAATAAGTTAATTACCCAATTGGTAATTTATTGAACTAAATGGACATTCATTTTCAGGAAGTACCATTATCATTGAATAAGAAGAGTTTTTATATTTTTTAAAATAAATAATTGAAGACTTCATTGTTTATGACAATTATTACCGTGTTAATCATATGTCTTTCAATTCTTAAATATAGATCATGGACTCACAAAGAAAAAAAGGTGAATTCAATAAAAGACTTATGAGTTATGACCAAAAAGTAACTTAAATAAAAAACACTGAAGAGGGTAATAACTTGATGGGTATTACCCTATCGATCGCAAACTCACACGGAAAACAACACGGAAGACGAGAGAGAGAGACAGAGAGATAGAGAGAGAGGCGATTTAGGTTTCAGGGGAGACCCTAGAACGAAAATTGAAGAGAGAATATTTTGGAAGAAATATCAATTGGATTATCATATTTCTTGGTTGAATAAGTGATACAATTCCCATATATATAAGATTAAAAGCATATGTGATTTGACCTCCTATAAGTTAGGGAAAGAACCGACAATTAAAACTCGAACGAAGCTTATAGATATTCTTGACACTTATAATAGTATTAAAAACAAAAGATAAAACAAAAGGAGAGGATAAGATTATCGACGATCCTTATCTGCTCACATAGTTTTGATAAAAATCAGGGCATAGGGTTTGATCTTGGTTCGTTCCTTTAGTGTGACTGCCTTGCTGGGCTCGATCTCACGGGCCATGCCCGTTGGCTGCACCTGCGCTGCAGGGCATCTTGTCTCGGGCTCTTAGTGTGCTACACTTATCATAACCTCAGACCAAATGTTCCTTGAGTTTCTTGGTCCCATCGGACCATTTTTTAAATGCATTAGAATCATGACTTAGTGAATCTCTCATCAATTCAAGAAATCAAGTTAAGAGAATTGGACGGTTTCGTCCTGCTTGTTTTTAAATTTAACAAATGTTAGTTATCAATACAATTAGAGTATTAGATCAAGCTATATTGGATTTGATTAAGAATTTGGATCCGACTATATTGATGTGCTTTTAGCTGTATACCATGTTATTTTCCTAATGCATATATCAGGATTATTTCCGTTCATAAAAAGTAGAAATATATATGGAGTATCAGGATTATTTCCATTCATAAAATGTCTGAAATTGACAGGAATTAAAACAAATTATAACACCATGATATATCAGACTCTGTATTAATTTGATATAGGATTCCTAATTAATCTTTTCTAAAAAAAGTGGAATGTTAGTTAGCTTAGCATCCACGTGGAACTGTTTAAATGGATGTTTTGTTTGCTAGCTGATTGAAATATAAATTGGCGAATTCAAATGAACTGACCTGACCCATTTATACTGATTCACTAAAAATATGCCGAAAGTAACAACAAACTGTATAATGGAGATTATGTAGGAGTATATAATAAAACATATAGTCATTTATATAATAAAAAAAATCAGGTTTATTCTTTTACAGTACACGAATAAATATTACACATCGATAGATATTTAATTAATGGTTATTTTAAATGCACATGCATATAATATATTCGTTCAAAAAAATAGTCGAGTCATGAAGTTTTAATATAAATATCTATTTTACACGAAGAACCGATAAAATAATCTATATCTAAAGGAGGAAAAGAGTATATTGAAATGGATGAGATATTTATCGGCAGTCTTTAGAATTCGTCAAAATATGGTATCTATTGAAAATTGTTGAAATTTTTTAGTAATTAGCAATCATTTTGAAATGTATATACTAGAATAATTAGATGAATATGAATAAATCGTTCAGTTAGGATTTATGAACAGATTTTTCGAACTGTTAGCGTGTCTCATTCATTCCATCTCAGAAATGCACTCCACATTTTATCTGTCTTCTCTTTTCCCTCTTTCTCTCTCTATATCACAATTCACAACATATAAATCTATAAATATATAAACATAATTTGTAGAAACGACAACACCTCAACCATGACTTCACCCCCAACTGCCGCTGCGGAAATCGATTCCTCAATTTGGCACGCAATCGCCGGCGCCGGCGTCCACGTTCCTGCCGTCAATTCCGCCGTCTACTACTTCCCCCAGGGGCATCTCGAGCAGTGCTCCGCCGCCGCTAATCACAATTTCACCCACACTTGGCCCTGGATTCCTTGCCGAGTCATTTCCGTTCGCTACCTCTGCGATTCCGTTTCCGATCAGGTTTTTTCCAGAATTCTCCTCCAGCCGCTGTGTCCGCTCGATTCGCTTCCGACCGGTGGAGGCTCCGCCGCCGCCGACGACGAAATCCTCTCGTTCGCGAAGATCCTGACGCGCTCGGACGCCAACAACGGCGGCGGTTTCTCGGTGCCTAGGTTTTGCGCGGACATCATTCTGCCGCCGCTCGACTTCGAGGCGGATCCGCCTGTGCAGACTCTGGTGACGAGAGACAGCCACGGCAATGCGTGGGGGTTCCGCCACATCTACCGCGGCACGCCGCGGCGCCACCTGCTCACCACTGGCTGGAGCAAGTTCGTGAACGCGAAGCGCCTCGTGGCCGGCGATTCGGTCGTGTTTATGAAGAGGAAATCGACGGAGGAGCTGTTCGTCGGGATCCGGCGCGCGGAGAGGTTCGGCGGCGACGAGAAATCGGAGGCGGCGGAGGCGATCTCGGCGATCGAGAGCGCGGTGAGAGGACTGCGGTTCGAGGTGGTGTACTACCCGAAGGTAGGGTCCCCTGATTTCGTCGTGGCGGCGGAGAAGGTTAACGAGGCGCTGCGGATCCCGTGGAACGCGGGGATGAAGGTCAGGATGGCGGTGGATAGTGACGACGCGTCGCGGCTGGCGTGGATCCAAGGTGGCGTAACCGCCGTGTCGCGGCCGATGACCGGGATCTGGCTCAACTCCCCTTGGCGCATGTTGCAGGTTAACTTTCTGCTTTGTTTATGGTTAATATAATTTTAATTTAATTGAAATATGTGAGAGCAACATTATAAATGTGTGTTGTGTTTTGTTTGATAGAGTATTGTGGTAATGTCTGACATCTAGTTAGTCTACTTTAAATTTGTGTTTATAACTAGTATAACGTAGTAGTACATATACTTTAGGTGAATTGGGATGACCCCGAAGGTTCGCATGCAAATGTGAACCCATGGGAAGTGGAATACCTACCACTCTCTCCACTAATCGATCCCGGGTTCCATCCTGCCAAGAGGTTGAGATTCTTGCCTGATCCGGGCATCCTAGCCACCGATTCGTCACTATTGCGTCAATATCCTCCTGCTGGCATGCAGGGAGCCAGGCGAAACCATATGGCGGCCGACGTCCTCCAACCTCCAAACAACTACGTCAAACCTCTGAACGACGTCCCCCAACATCCGACTAAAGAACCTGATGAACAAGTCATATCTATCTCCACAGTGTTGACTATTGGGAGGTCCAGCTCGGACATTGTGTCGCCGGTCAGCCAGAACGGCGTTCAGGCTGCTACGTCTTTCCAGTTGTTCGGAATGAAGATTGCAACTTCTGCGGTGGAGAGGGATGCCATTGCTGCACATAGAGATTGATTTTTTTGACTGTATAGGGAGTCCATTTTTAGACATTGTTTCAAAACGTGATTGACTTCTTTGGAATATACTACTAGAAATGTTGTCTGCCTTGCTTTGCTTCTTGTTTTAATGCTTTCAACATACAAAAATTAGATGCTGTCACCTAATTCAAAGTTAGATGTATAATTATAATGTTTGCATGGACTGCAAAGCATACGTATGGGACTTAACTTGGTGTATATAGCAGTATATCACTTGATCAAATAAAGATTATATATAATACACAGATGATGAAATATATCACTTTATTATTATTTTTGCAAAACGAGTGTGAAAAAGGAACTGAGACGAATTATCTGGGACGGAGGTGCAACATGAGCTATACAATACGGAACGAACAAGATGTTGATTTGAACCCAAATTCAACCAATAACCTTTCTCCAAGAAATATTTTGACACTTATTTTTGACTAATCGACGATGAGCCCAAACATGTTTTTATCAAGTTGAATCAAGTTCGTCAAAAAAAAAAACACTTAAACCAAATAATCCAAAAGGCATATAGAAAAAGGTAGATAAATTATCTTCTAGTATCAAAATAAATGACACTTTGAGCATAAGAATCAGGATAAAAAAAAAAAATCGTTTGCTAGATGAAAAATGGGACTATATCAAAAAAATAAAATTGGTGCAAACTATAAATCACAAGACCGAAGTCTTGGATCTTACACTGTATATAGTAGGAGTACGAGAGTCTCCCTTCAATTATTAAGAAAACACAAATATCACACAAGAAGACCGGACTAGTATTTCAAGGGAGATATGATTTCTTACCTTTTTCTTCTCTCAAAATTTACTCACCAAACTCTCTCTTGTTCATTTCACTAGTTGTTTTGCACATGCAACTCTTGCATATCAGTTTACTGCGTCGTCGAGCTCCAGTTTATCAGTTACTTGCCATCGCTATAGTTCACCGTGCAAGTCTCATCAAGTATCCAAACGTGAACTTCCTGGAAACTATGTCACGAGCCATGTTTGTACTCGTATATGCATTTAATAGGATATGATTATCACCAAACTTCACACAAAACCTACAAGTACTTACTTAATGCACTTTTCTTGGGTACGTTTTCACTCACAACACAAGGAATTTTGGAAAAGTTTGTCTGATTATCTTGTCACAAAATATATATAGATCAATGATGTATTTTGTTATGATTGAGAAGCTTTATCAAGAGATCATATGAACTTCCTTTTGAAGTTCACTGACGAGCAATGTCATGCATATGGTTTGAGAATGTCGTCTATGAATTCGGATATTGGTGAAATATAGTATTGTCTATGGATATGAAAGAACTGAATTTTTTTAATATGGAAGCTAGTGTCTACAGGGATATATTCAAAAGGATAGATTTTTTTGAATAGGCTTGAAGTGGTATACTTTAATAATTAATACAAGGTGAAAAAACAACCCACTCTTGATTCAAGATTTCTATTAATCCAAATGAAGAATTGACTTTAACATCAAGCATGGAAGTGAACATGCAGAATTGATTGTGAAGGCAAAGCTTATTATAAATGATGATGATAAGCATATAAGATAGGAAGCTCTAACCTAACCCAAAACCATAGTCAAAGACTCAAAGGTAAAAGGTTGACTTCCTATTATATGCTATTCCACACTTTCATGTGAAACTGATGTGGGATCGTATCAGATGAAGTCCCTACTATCCATATGTACTGTATTAAAAGTTAAAACTTTGGATATGAGTTTGCAAGGGATCATACGTATGAAAAATGAATGAGTCGAGTATAAAACTAGCGATTGTGTTTGGTGATGAATTTAGACAAATATTAATAGCTAGTCAGCAAAATGTGGTCAAAGCTACAATTAAATCTTCATATCTTTGTAGTTATAAAGTTTTTGGAAAACATGAGATTTTTTATATTGAATCAACTGAAGATGCATCAAAATTGAAGGATTTCTCTAATGGGAATTACAGCAGATGTGATTATTGAGGGAACTAATGATAGTCATGCTATTAGAGTTAGCCCGAAAATTAACCCTATCTACATAGGATTGCCTGAAATGAGTTCATTATCATTATTTATGGAAAAAAAGTTGTATTTTCATGCCTACATATATGAGTTAGACTTGAATTTAAATAAAACTTGTATCATACATATAAAATTATCATTAAAAATACATTAATTAAAAAATTATGAAAATTTTAACCCAATTAGCCTAAAGCACAAAGTTGTAATTATTGACAATTTATACTATAGGTTACGTCTTAGTTTGAACTATATTATTTGAAACCCCAACCTTCTTAATTTTTTTCATTAAAACAAAAAGCTTTATAGGAAAATTCGACACGATACATCCGAAACATATAGTAACATAACAGAGTATGAAACTCTTCTAAAAACAGTAGAGACAATTCCCAATTTAAATATAAAAAAAAGGGCTCTATATCATCGCGCATTGTCAATTCTCAAACAATATTTTTAACTTCGATCATAGTACTTGGTTTTGTCATTTTATCGAACTAAACAGCAAAAATGGATTTATCACCATCTCTTTCCAAAAAACCAGTGCACACTTAACCACCAACAGATCCATATTTCTTTCCGAAAACGATAACCTGAAGCTTGTCATAACCCGCAAGCACACCAGCACCAGCAACAGCACGAAGAATGTTTGCTCCGGCACCCTTGAACAACGACTTGGCACCCTCGTTCTTGAGGATCTGGGTGAAGGCATCCATCGAGCTCTTGTACTTGACAGCCTCACCTGATGTCATCATCATTCTTCTACGAACAGTGTCAATTGGGTAGGAGGCAAGACCAGCACCATTGGTGATGAGCCAACCGAGGGCAAAACTAGCAAAGAAACTATCCTGTAATCATCACAAGCATTGCCAGTTTAGTACGGTCAGGAATTTTTTTCGGATACAGATAGCATTCTACTATATGGATTTTAGGGGTATGTAGTAACTAACCTGCAGAGATCCAGTTAGGAGGACTGGCTTCAGAGAGTCGTACATACCAAAATACAGACCACGGTATACAATGATACCGACACACGAGATGTTGAATCCCCGGTACAAACCAGCCAAACCATCTGATTTGAGAGTCTTTCTGTAAACATCAATCAGACCATTGAACTGTCTCTCACCTCCTTTCTTTGCAGCCTTGGAATCATTGGCAAGACGAGTACGCGCATAATCCAAGGAGTACACAAAGAGAAGTGAGGAAGCACCAGCAGCACCACCGGAAGCAAGGTTGCCAGCAAACCATTTCCAGTAACCATCACGGTCCTTCTTGAAGTTAAACAGTCTCTTGAAGTAATCCTTGAAAGCAAAATTCAAGGCCTGTTGAACACACAACAACCATGAGTTATCATCATAACAGCATATAGATAATGATACAGGCAACCATATGACTGTGCATAAGAGTGAAAAACTAGGCAGACCTGAGTGGGGAAATAACGGATGACATTAGCAGTGTTTCCTCTCCACAGTGATCCAAACCCTTCATCCTTAATCGTCCTACCAAAACACTCTCCAATTCCCTTGTATGGCTCAGAAAGACGGCCGGCCTTGATCATTTCATCTTGGTTTTGGATCAAAAGCTTCACACGCTCAATAGGAGCAGCAGCGGTCTTCGACACAGCAGCTGAAACTCCTCCCATAAGAAAGTCAATCGCAAAGCCAGCAAAGCCTTTCTCTGAGGGAGCCTGAGCAAACACTGGGTTAGCATTCACAGAGACCAACGACAGATCCTGAGTTGCAACACAGGTCTTAGGATATTGGAAGGCTTGGTTTGTGTAATTGCCATAAGCAAATCGTCTCTGATATGCGGCAGGTTGTGGGACACCTCCATGGTGCACTTGTGAGATGCTCGATCCCAGATGTAATTGGTTAGCTACCTTCTGGGAGATAGTTGGGAAATGGTTTTGATCTGCCATAATACCTAAATATCCCAATACGACAGAATATTAGGCACGTAACGGGCTGGCAGAAACTTGATTACAAGTACACATCAAAGTTACAGTGGAACAGGTATCTACTACTTCATATTCAAATCCTATGCATACACAACAAATAGCAAGCCACCATTAATTATCTGATCATAATAACTCAATGACGAAATTTCATCATATACATGAATTACTGAAACAGACACTACAAAGTATTCTAATTTGCAAAGAAAATGATTGCCTATCATAAGCAAAACTAATTACCGTAAAATTTATAGAAACACATTTGAACATGCTTGTTTATGTATGGAAATGAATCATATCTAAGTCTAGCTCAATTCCAGATCTAGGCGAGTTCATACCTTTCTCTGTATAATAACCCTACATGAACAAAGCCACATTCGGATCCAAATCAGTATCACAGAGGGCAAACTTAAATACTTGTATGGAAGCAGTAAATAGAAGAACATTCAAATGCGATCCAAGGAAAAACAGGGAAAGAGAAGTTTTCAGAATCATACAAAGACGCAAATTCCGCTGAATCCACAAAAAAATTAAAAAAATAGATTTTTAAAAATGGCAGTAAAGAAGTAGCGAGAATTAGGCGGGAAGGTGTTAGTTACCTGGCTGCGGTCGGCTCGAAAAATGATGGGATTGGAGGAGAGACGACCGAGGATCGAAAGAGTCTGGCTGCAGATGCCCATTTTATAGTAGCTGACTGAATACCTAGCACGAGGAAGGGCGCATGGAATACGCTGCGTCGCGGAGCATGTGAAAATTAGTGCGGGTCAAAGTAATGGGCCGGATCATGTGCATTCTAGCCAGGGAAGTCGAAGTAAGTGGATTCTTTTTAACCTTGGCCTTCAATTAGAGTCTAGAGTTGAGGTGAATTATCGATTTGTTGTGCGCAAACTTTTTTTTTTTTTTTTTACCGCATGTGTACCAAAATCGTCTTCGGAAGAATTTGAGTATTTGACTAATCTTGCTGGATCGAGGCCAAAAGTCTCCCAGCGGAGTTTGAATCTCTTAACTGTCACCACAAAAATTTTACTTATTTTTTGCAATATCATATTCCATTCTATTTATTACAATTAATGAATTTGTTTCAAAATCTAAGAAATTGATTATTAAATTAAGTGGCGAGAGAAAAATTAAAATATACTCCCTTCGTCTCAGATTAAGAGTCACTTTTTGCTATAAAAGTCCGTCTCAGTTGAAGAGTCACTTTTAGAATTGTTCATATTTGGTCATACCATTTTACCCCATTCTTCATCAAAATTACATAGAAATGTCATTATCTACATTAAAATAAATCAAAACAAAAATCAAAAGTCAAAAGGGACCCACCTTCAACCAACTCTACCATCTCACTTCATTTGTTACACACTCCACCATCTCACTTTATTTATTACACACTCCAACTTTTTCTTAAAACTTGAGCCATAACAATAAGTGACTTCGAATGTGGGACGGGGAGAGTAAAAAGTAAGGATAGAATAAAGCAGAAAAGTACATTAGGTTGTTTTTTTTCTAAAAATGAAAATGATCACTTTTAACGAAACAACAAAAAAGGAATAACAATTATGGAATGGAAGGAGTGCAATTTTTTAAGATGATGAATTCTCGAATAGTGGTTGACCAAATAGTGATCGAATAATTTCTAGCGTAATGGTTGAGAATACTTGAGATAGACCATCAAGTACTATACCATAACATATTTTGAGAAGTAAAAATATCAAAACAAAGATCCTTTCTAGCCTCTATGATTTCAATAATAAAGAAAAGTCACATACTGCTTTATTATTTATTCAAATTTATCATTTTTACACTCATTTGAAAAATATTGCAATTAGAAGAATCAATCGTTTGAAAGATGCATGGACAACGTATTTTCCTTTCATTTTTTAGTTTGTTAAATTTCTTTTTACATTCACAGGTAGAAGAATGGTATACAAGTGGGAAGTGGCTATTAACAAATTTCAAACACGTTCAACTTTAATGGTTGGATTAAATGTCTTGTCGCAAAGATAAAATTACAACCGACTGCTTTATCCTTCCTCCGTCCACGAATAAATGTCCCGATCACTTTTTTGCACTTGTTTTGTAAAAATGATAATAAATAGTCAAAGTGATAAAATGATAAAGTCCATGGGGATGGTCTACAGGGTTCATAACTACTCCCCTTACTACAGGACGCTTACCTAGCCAACGCTTGGATCCGGCTCTACCCAAACTTTTCTGGTTCGCCCCAACATTCCCCACTTGTCCGACTGTTGCTGAGCAGTTTTTGGATATCAAACGGACCTCCCCAGAAGGTAATTTTAATGTGGCCGATTTCCCCTCTTTCTTATCTACATTATTCTCTATCTTACTATATCATTTCTCCACTTTAACTATTTATTGTCATTTTTACAAAATAAGTGCAAAAAAGTGACCGAGATATTTATTCGTGGACGGAGGGAGTAGTTTATATCTTTCACAACTAAAACATGGATGGGTAGAAAAGAATTAAAAAAAAAACGAAGAGTGAGAACAAATTGTGGAACTAATTTGAAAATCTCAAACACTTAGAAATAACTATGATCTTAGTTGTTGTGTCATGTATGGTTAATGGCGGATCATGAGCTGAATTAAATCAAGGCAAGTTGACCACTATCGTGGTAAGTTCAGTTATTAGTAGTTTATAATCAAGCAAAATTTAAATTTGATATACTTCGTTCGTTCCACAATAAAAGTTACATTTTATCATTTTAGTCCGTCTCACAATAAAAGTCATATTTCACTTTTACGATAAATGATAAGTAGGTCTCTCATTCCACTAACTCGCTTCACTCCGATTTTGTTATATAACCAATATAAAAAAGTGTATCTCATATTTCGCTAACTTTTTCAACTCTTTATTCTTTATATATTTTTAATATTCATGCCCATACCAAAATATAACTCTAAACCTGATGTTTACATCAAATGTAACTCCTATTGTGAGACGGAGGGATACTATTATTTCAAAGTCAACGCTTAATCGAGTTTTCTTAATTTAGATACACATTTCTGTGTATTTTAAAATAAAATATACCGCGCTAACATAGTATATTAACTAGTATTTTTACGGCAAATAAAATTAGTTAGAGATTAATATGATTGTTACTTAGAAATGTGAATCAACACTTACATGCACTCTTTAAAACCCTTCTTGATTCGATGAAATAGAGGAGAGAATGAAAGGTCGATTCCTATTTTCATTCATGTCCTTTGAGTTGGTATAATTAAATGAAATATTCATGTAATGGAATGGGATAGTATGCAAACGATTATCATTCATCCTTATCTTCGTTCTATTTCACTCTCGTTCCATCCCTTAGTGAGACGGACTTAGGCATTATTTTATAAACTCATTATGGTTTAACTGTTAGTTTGTTCTCATATGAAGTGGCTTGACGAAAAATGGACAAATGATGATGTTCAGAGACCAAAAAGAAGGGTTTTAAATTGTTATTTTTAATCCTTTTTTGAACACCACTAATGTCTTCATCTTCTAAAGAGTTTCGTGTGGATATCTGCACGCCTCAATCGGAGTTATGTGGAGAAATTTATGATTGTTTTGCGAAAACTGTAAAATGCTAAGCACCATCCGACTGGATATATAGTGTCGTGACCAAATTTCATCCGATTGGGTAACACTCAACGACCCTAAGACTATCCTCATCAGTGACCCTCACCCAACCCAACCCCAATTAACTTTTTAATAAAATATTCATTTCTCTTTCATCCACATATACAACCCCCAACTTATTAAAACTTTTACTTTCATCAATGACCTCAACTCAACCTAGTGGAGCCACATTGGAACAAGGGGTACCACTGTACCCCCAAATTTCATGGTAATTATATATGTAGGTGCATTCACTACAAAGAAATGATGGTGGTTCAGCAGTAATCCACCCCATATTCGTTTCTCGCTGTCTGTGTTCGATTCCTACAGCCACAGTTACATCAGTTTTACTTTTTTCCCTTTTTCTTCCGGGAACAGAACTCACTTTGGGCAAGATTCATGATGCAAAAATACTGTCATTCAACTGCGCCATCGAAAGCGCCGTTCACCGGGAAACAGAGTATCACATGGAAGCGCATGGCTAAGACTGGAAACAAGGTTCACAAACACATTTTATGGGCGCTAGGAAACGGAGAAATCCATTTTTGGGAGGATATCGGGTGGGCGATAGGCCGATGAGGGAAATGTGCAACCCGGGGATGACTCTGCCTCAGTACAGAGTGAAGGACTTTTGGGAGAATGGAAAGTGGAATGTGAGCTTGCTTCAAGGAGTGCTTGAACCTCTAGGAGTCCCTAGAGGGGTGATCGAAGAAGTAGAGAAGGTTCCAATTGACTCGGAAGGTACACTCTGAGATGGAGCTGTTCGGCTCAGGGTAACTTTACCACAAGCTCAGCATGGGAGCTATGTAGGCATCGTCATCCTCACACACCGGTTTTCAACTTGATCTGGAATGATTGTATTCTGCCTTCGATGTCAATCTTCATTTGGAGGCTGTTGGCAAATAGGATTCCGGTTGATGCCAAGCTTCAATAGAGAAGAGTCTGCCTAGCGTCGAAATGTAGATGTTGTACAAGGCCTGATGTGGAAACAAGGGAGCATCTTTTCCTTCGAGGCGAGGTTGCAGCTGAAGTTTGGGAAAGATTCGCAACTTGGTTTCCCAAGTTGCCAAGATGGAACGATGGGGTCTCTGACTTGGAAACACGAATTAGATTTTGACATTGTAGACTGAGTATAGATAAGCTTCATGTAAGCTCGATCATCCGTGCCTTATCCTGTGGTTCATCTGGTCGGAACGCAATAGCCATATCCACCGGGGTACGAAGATGAAGGCAGTCAACGTGATTAACCGAGTAACAATGCACCTGCAACAACTTATTACGGCTAGTAAACTTAGGAAGGGGGAATGGGACGGGTGTGATAAATTGGAGAGCTTCAACACGTCGGCTTGGAAAGAGAGGCCTCGTAAGCTCATCAAACTCGTGAGATGGATTCCGCCGGACACAGAATGGATCAAGCTCAACACTAAAGGAGGGTGGAGGCAATCGGAAGCAGGGGTAGGAGGCACTATTCGAGACTCGGGAAGCAATCTTATTCGGGGATTCACAGCAAAAGTGGATGTTTCTTCGACTCTTGACGCGGACTTGCAGGCCCTCTCCCTCGGGCTTGACCTAGCTAGAGAAAGGGGGTTGCGGATTTGGATTGAACTGAACTCCATGTAGATAGTTTCGATGCTGCAAACCAACGAATACGACCCAGCTAACTTGTGGTATTGTATCACACACATTCGGAACAAGTTAAGGCTTGTAGAAAGCAAGATTACTCACTGCCATAATGAAGGAAACAGAGCAGCATACTTCTTGGCGTGTCAAGGGTGTCTCGAGGAAACACAACAAGTCTTTGATCACAACACGGCTCCGACGATGGTCAAGGCGCTGGTAAGAATGGATCAGCTCAACCTTCCAAATTTCCATTTTCGATGAACCGATTTTCATGAAGAATATCTGCCATGGTAGTTATAACTATAATTTTGGAAGAGAGTAGATTGGTGTCCATCTCTTGTGTATGGATGAGACAATGATGCACTCTTTAGTTAGTTGTCATGCCACTTTCGGGCAGTATAAGCTTGTCGTTGTGGATATAAAGGGATGAGGGACCCACGAACCCTCCATCATAAGGTGTTTTTAAGAAAAATAAAAAAAATAAAACAAAATCAAACATATGTATTCTTCTACACAATAAATAAACTTCACAAAGTCTAGTAGTATTATATATTTCGTATTACACATTTTAAATGAATGCCTTTTATTTTTTATCTATAAAAATTGTAGTAAATTGACACGTATTTTCTTATATGCATTACATTAGTATAGATTTTCTTCTACAATAAATATTAAGTACCTTAATATTATAGTGATATAATAGTATATTCCAAATATATGCTTTATTTTTTTAATTTATATAAATTGTACTCCACATTTTTCTTCATATCAATAAACATTACGTATGTGTTTTATATTTTAAACTCAAGTATTAAGGTATATTAAGTTAATCTTAATTTATACTAAAGTCAGATTTTTGAAGTTCCGAGTCACTGTATTTATTTATCGTACCCTCAAATCGAAAATCTTGGATCCACCACTGACTCAACCCCAATACATATTTTCTTTTTCATATACTTTTAATAAATATAAATTTATTCAAATATATTAAAAAAACTCATATAAAAATTATATAAATTATTTTATAATTCATATGAGAAAACAAACTCCCTATCCGTGAATAGAGTAGCAAAAAGTTTCAGCATTTCCTTCTTGTTCTTTTGCAGGTGTATTTTCAAAAAACTCAGTAGGATCATAATAATTTTTTATATGTATTATGTTCATCTTCTACTATCATATTATGCATGATGATACAAGTAATCAAAATTTTTTCCATCAACATCTTGTCCCAGAATAGGCATGACCTTTGCAAAAATGTGAAACGCACGTGTAGAACTCCAAATGCTTGCTCAACATCTTTTCTGATAGAATGTGTAGTTGGTGTTATCTTCAAAAAAATTTCAAAAGCTATTTATATACTAAATATATTTGTATGTGACACTAAACTAGACATGTGGGATACACTTGCAGTAAAGCATGTGACATATCAATAATTTTTGCAGGATAATGCATGCGATACGGAAATCATGTTTTCACCAAAACATGTGATATTACAGTGATGCATGCGACAATTCAAAAACTTTTTCAAGATATTGGATGTATTACCAAACTCATATCTGCAAATGCATGCAATAAAGAACTGATGCTTGTCACATCTTAATTACTTTTGCAGGAAAATGCATGTGATACCAAAACTCAGATCTGCAAAGGCATGTGATAAAGAAATGATGCTTGTGACATGTCAATTACTTTTGCAGGAAAATGCATGTGTCACGAAAATCATATGTACAAATGCATGTGATAAAGAAATAATGTTTGTGACATCTCAATTGCTTTTGCAGAAAATGCATTTGACCAAATTTATACCTGCAAATACATGTGATAAAGAACTAATGTTTGTGACATCTCAATTACTTTTGCAGAAAAATGCATGTGACATAAAAACTCGTATTTGCAAATGCATGTGATAAAGAAATGATGTTTGTGACATCTCAATTACTTTTGCACGAAAATGCATGTGTCACGAAAATCATATCTACAAATGTATGTGATAAAGAAATAATGTTTGTGACATCTCAATTGCTTTTGCAGAAAAATGCATGTGACACCAATTTATATCACACAAACTTAATATTACACAAATTAATATTACATAAAGTACAAACAAAGATCACACCAACATAAACAAATTAAGATCACACAAAACTAACATTGCATAATTAAAAGCACACCAAACTAATATTACTTAAACTAATGTCACACCAAACTAATATTACATAACTTATTGTCACATCAAACTCATATCAAACTAAACTCATTTATTTTCCAAACACAAGTTCCATTAGTCGGTGTTTCATCTCTTGATCTTCTGGGGACAAGTGCTCTTTGTCTAACAACTTAATCAACATTTTTTGGTACATCTTCATAGAGGGATATTCCAGCTTTTCACGCTCTATCTGCAGTCGAGTCTTCACTAGTTCGTTTTCATTATCTTTAGCTAGCCTTAGTGCATGAAGTTCTGCAGCAACTTGAGCATTAGTAGAAGTTACCTTACTTTTTCTTTTTCTTTTTGCCTTGTCACTGCCTATAGGCCGAGAACTAGTTGAATGTCCAGATGTAGGAGTTTTCGGATTTGAAGGGATAGTATACTCGCCAAATTCATAAGTCTTTGTCCTCTTTGAGTTGCTACCATCTCGTTCATAAGCAACATTTTCATTGTAAGGAAATATTTGTGATGTATCATGAATACTCCACTTCGCATGTTTGCTCATAACTTCATTAAACACTATCAAATCTTGAAATTTGTTGTCGCCTGCTGCTTGGTAGATGCTTTGAGCTTCATTCTCAACATCTTAGTCGCTCATTCCATTCCTCCTTCGCGCGTTTGCTTCTCTACAAGAAGCCACTCATTTGTTTGTATTTTCGTTAAGTCGTTTCCATCGACACTTCATAGACTCCACGTTTCTTTTGTTAATTTCATCTGGATTTTCGTTAAGTCATTTTCTGCTTGACTTACATGATACTACAAATTTTGCATATGTAACCATAGTGCTTCTCCCTTCAAATTTTTACCATGCACACTATCTACGCTTGCATAGACCCAAGCGTTAGACCTAAGTGCTAAATCTTCTTTCACAACCCAATTTATATTTTTTGAGCTCCTCCTCTTTTTGTTCGCTTGTTGGGCATCTCCGAACAAGTTGCGGGTGATATTTTCTGATGTGGGAATTTCAGTAGATGTAGGAATTCAACGAACTTGGATATTCTGATGATTGTTGATAATTTTGAAAAAAATGGGGATTCTGATAAGGTGGTGCAAAATTTGAAAAATTTTGCGAACTTGGATATTCTGATGATTGTTGATAATTTTGGAAATTTTGATAGATTGGGAAACAAGGACGATAATTTGGATGATTTGGATCCATAAAACCAAATTTGTCAAAACAAGAATGAAATGAAATTTTGTTTGATAAATTTGGTTTGCTTGCGATGAGTTCTGCATGTTAAGTGGGATATATATAAAAAAATGAAGCACAATATAGTAGTAAATAATAAAATAAATAATAATAATAATAATAATAATAAATTAAACATAAATATGAAGTAGTTCACGTCATCTTTTGGAAGAGTGGTTCACATGATTCTTTTGGAAGAATAATTTACATGATTTTTTTGAAAGAATAAGAATAATAATCATTGAATAAAATAAATTAATAATTAAAAGGAATAAAACATTTTATTGTTCAACCAATAAAAATGTGACATGTGTATTTGATCCTCACTTTTTGTATGGGTTGACTGACAACACCAAAGAAGGAGGGGGTTGAGATAATTGATTTTAGAATTATTTTAATTTTATTTGTTACTCCCTCCGTCTCGGAGTATTAGACTCACTTCTTTTGGGCACATGATTTAAGGAAGTGATATTTAAATAGTTAAAGTGGAGAGAGTAAAGTATGAGAGAGGGAAAAAGTAGGGGAGAGAAGAGAGAAAAAAGTAGGTGGAGAATAAAATAAGATAGATGCTTTTTGCTTAAAAAGGAAATGAGTCCAATATGTTGGGACATCTCAAAAAAGAAAGTTGGTCTAATACCTTGGGACGGAGGGAGTACTATTTTATCTTTTTATGGGTGACCTTGGTTACAAATTACCGATGGGAGTAGTCTAAAAGAGCCCCAAGGTCATATGTTGAGATATGCCACTCGACTGGTTAGGATGTAAAAGGGCCTTCTTAGGTTCAAATTAAAATCTAGATTCCATGAAAAGCTAGGAATAAACATAAAACCTCAAGGATCCACACATCACACATGAGAAGTTATGAAACAAACGAACAACTATTATAAAATACTATCTCTGTCCCACAATAGGAGTCCACATTTGACTCGGCACGAATAATGCAAGATACGTATCATGTCAATTCCTTCTCCTCTGAATTTGACATAAAAAAAAAAACCATTGTGAAAGAAGAATATATTATTTGAAGCGCATTGGCACATTAAATTGTTGTCTTAAGAAGCAGCATCCAAGTTTTGAATCACGAGACGAACTCCATTTCCAGGCTCCATAACTAAATTCATGGCCGGAGCATGAACATAGTTTGGAGACAGAGAGAAAGAGAAGTTGGACAATATGTGAGCAACAAGTATCTTGAGTTCAAGCATTGCTAGGTTCAACCCTAAGCATATCCTCGGCCCAAACCCAAACGGCATGAACAAATGTGGGAGTTTGCACGCGCCAGCTGTGCCGTTGGCGAACCTCTCTGGTTTAAACTGGTAAGAATCTGGTCCCCAAATGTCCGGATCTGTGTGCAAAGTTATAATCAGTATCCATATTGTAACACCTTTTGGAATACGAGTGCCGCTGAATTCCATCTCTTTTACTGCCTCTCGTGCCAACACACCCACCGGAGGATAAAGCCTTAGCGATTCATTGATTACCATTGTCAACTGTAAACACAAGACGGCCAAGAATACCGTTGATAGTGATTTTTATTTAAGAAAATGTGTGACTTTAAGTGAGATACGTACGTACGTACCTGTTTCATATGCCTAAGAGAATCAAAATCTAGAGGCTTTCGTCTGCAAATTCCAACAACTTCCTCTCTCACGCGATGCTGCCATTCTGGATTCGAAGCTAATAACATAAGGCACCAAGATGCTACGATCGCAGTGGTCTCGAATCCAGCAAAATAAATGCTTTTGCAGTTGTCAATGGTGAATTTTGTGATTGCATCTGGGCTTGGTTTACTATTGCTTTCAGCTGCCCCTTTGAGAATCATTCCAAGCATATTTTTGTCCATATTTTCTTCATTTTTTTGTTTCAATAGTGCCAATATCAATTCTCTTATATCTCTTTGTAGCCTCCATGAGCTTCTATTGTGCTTTGTGGGAACATGTCTATATTTATATTTATCAATAAGTCAATGTAGCTTCATTAAATCAATTTAATTACAAAAACAAATACTGACCTCATGCCAGGAATACCCAAAGAGAATCCTTTCTTGGCTGTAATTTGTTGAAGAGCAGCAAGTTTTTGAAAAAGTTGTTCCCCTTCAGCATAGCTACTTCCAAAACAAGCTCTTGAAATTACTTCTCCTGAGAATTTTTTTAAATAATCATCAATTTTAATATCAGCTTTGCCACCTTCAGCTTCAATCAGACCCTTCCAGGACTCTATCAACATCAATGTTGATTGTTCAATCAAATTTGTCATTCCCTACAAAAGTTCCAATATTAGTTGACATTATAAAACATACTACTATCAGTTTCTAAACTCAATGTCAGTTCGTTGATTTATGAATATCACTAATTTTGTTGATAATGAAAGTCAACAACTACTAATATGTTTTGTGATGCTCACTAAAACTCAATATCAGTTCGTTGATTTATGAATATCAGTAGGATTTTGTGATATTGAAAGTCAACAACTACAACTAATATATTTTCTGATGCTCATTGATATTAATGAATAGCAAGCTGATTGGTTCTCAAGTTCTCGATTGATCACAACTCTGTATTCCGATTATATATTGCTAAACATATACTCCTACATACCTTGACTTTGTCAATAAACAATTCAGGAGCAAGAATCTTCCTTTGATAAGCCCAACTGTTGCCGTTTGCTGTCACAATGCCGTTTCCCAACAAAGCTTCCAAATCTAACCCAGGAAATGAAGGTTTAACCAAATCGAGGGATGTGCATGTAATCACCTCTTTTATTACGTCATATTTATTCACAACTAATACTGGTGTATTTCCAAGTGAAAACATAAACATATCACCTGTTTAATCAAAAACCCCATGTATCATTCACGCAATAATCATAACTATAAACATATATTCAACCAAGACTTTTTTAATAATTTTTAGCTAAACTATACTCCCTCTATCCATATTGTTCGAGACATTTCTTTTTTGCAATTATTTTGAAAAAATAATAATAAATAGTTAAAATGGAGAAAAAGTAAAGTAAGAGAAATACTCGCTCCCTCTATCAATTGGGATCTTTTCTATATTACTCTCTCTTACATTAATAAAATGGGACGGAGGGATACTTAACCGTATAGCTGCCTCCATTCATTAAAAGCGGAAAAGAGAATAGCTTCGCAGTTGTGAGAGGCCGGTGATCCGGCGGCGGCGGCAACAGCGGCAGCGGCTGCAGGAGAAGCTCGTGAATTCTTGATGTCTATGATGTTCCCAAGTAGAAAAGATGGTGGCGGCCCTCCGACGCCTTGCTGCTTCAGCGCGTGCCGCAGCAGTCGGGGCGCCACCACCAGGGCTTTGTACAGCCTGAAAATTAGTGCAAGAATAGAGGCTAAAGCAATAGACACGATTATTTGAAGCAAAAAATGTTTCTCCATTACCAAAAATGTCATACTTTGTTTAGTTTTTCTTCTTAGGGCAATTACTTAGGTATTAGTATATGAATGAGTTGTGGTTCTCATGTTTATTTTTTAATGAACTACTACTATGTCAGCATGTAGAGAATTCAACTCTCTATTTACAAAATTTATTCTCGAATACTCAAACTTTATAATTGACCTTTAACCAAAAACTTTTATGATTTTGTGGCAATTTAGTCTAATTAATTTATGAATCTTGACAACTAATGTGGGAATCAATTTAACGATTGTCCAAATATACAATTAGATTTAGAATTTGGAGGAAATTGATTAACATCAAAAGGCAATTTACAAAGCAAAGTCAGCCGATGAGTTCGATATAAAATACTTCCTCCGTCCCACAAAGATTGTCTCATTTATTCATTTTGGTCTGTTCCACAAAGTATGTCTCATTTTACTTTTTACCATTTTTGGTAGTGTACCTCATATTCCACTAACTCATTCATACTCACATTTTATTATAAAATTAATATATAAAAGTAGGACCCACATTCCACTAACTTTTTCAACTCACTTTTTATTACATTTCTTAAAACTCGTGTCCGATCAAAGTGGGACAATCTTTATGAGATGGAGGGAGTACTATACTGAAAACAAAAGTTTCCACCTGCAGATTATATTTTCTTCGTCTTTATAGTGCAAGAATAGATGCTAAAAATTAGTGCAAGAATAGATGCCAAAGCAATAGACACAATTATTTGAAGCAAAATATGTTTCTCCATTAGCAAAAATGCCATACTTTGTTTGTTTTTGTCTTCTCTAAGAGCATCATTAACCCCATCCCTTTTCAGGCTCCAAGTCCCCTCAACGTTATCATTCCCCCAAATATGAGTCCCACCTCACAACTCCTCTAACACAGCATGCCCCATCCTGGGCTACAACTATTAATTTGCATTATTCACAATTTACAATCTATTTTACGCGTAAAATAAAAAATGCCAAAAATTTAAAACACGGAAAGGTTGTTCTCCATTCGGAAATTGAAAATTACAACATAGAAATTTAAAAATATAAAAAAAAATCCTAAACATAACGTCAATTCTGGAAAACGTTGGTGCGTGTCCAAATCTCTTCAATTAGATCGGCTTGGAGGCGAGTGTGTAGTTCGTCTTGGCGCATCGTAACTGAACGGGCCATGACATCGCAGAGGTCGGGAGGAATGCCCTGCACGAACGGGACGGTGACAGTGTAGTTTCTCCCGGTGTTGGCGAGCGGATCGTCGCTCCACAAAGTGACATTTTCTTCCTCGTCCTCAACGATCATGTTATGCATTATGATACATACATACATGATGTCGGCGATTATTGTACGCTGCCAACCACGGGCCGCTCCCTTCACAATAGCCCACCGTGCTTGGAGGACTCCGAATGCACACTCCACATCTTTCCGAGCTGCCTCTTGCCTTTCGGCAAACAATGCCCTCCGATCCATTATCGGACATGTGATAGTCTTCACGAACACGGGCCATCGAGGGTAGATCCGTCTGCCAGATAGTACCCCATACTATACTGACGGTGGTTGGCCGTGAACTCTACGTTCGGCGCTCGCCCGGCTTACAAGTCGTTGAACAATGGAGACTCGTTCAATATATTGAGGTCGTTGTTCGACCCCGCGACACCAAAGGAGGCATGCAAGATCCATAATCGTTGGTCGGCAACGGCTTCTAACACAATCGTGGATATGTGCCCTTGTGCCCGCTTGTGTATTGTCCTCTCCAAGCCATTGGACAATTCTTCCACTGCCAATACATACAGTCGATGCTGCCAAGCATCCCCGGGAGGCCGTGGGTCCACTCGTGCATGTTCACCAACTTCCTAACGTCGTCGGTCGTTGGCTTTCTCAAGTATGTATCCTTGAATGCTTCGATGACTGCCCGACATAATTTAGCTAGGCAATACCGTCCAGTATGCTCGCTTACATGGAGATACTCATCGAACATATCTTTTGTAGTTCCGTAAGCGAGTTGACGTATGGCAGATGTGCATTTCTACAAAGTCGATATACTTTGCCGACCCACAGCATCGGTGGTTTGGCAAAAATACGAGTCACGAGCTACAACTGCGTTGACAATGCGCAGGAACAAAGGCCTCCGCATCCGGAACCGGCGACGAAACATCTGATCACTTCATCGCGGATCTCTAGAGAAATAATCTGTGAAAAGCCGCAAACCAACTTGTTCACGGTCTCGGTGAATATAGATCCGAGGATGTGGTACCCGGACTTGTTGTTCGTTCCAAGCTTGAATAGCAGCTTGGTAGCGTTCAACTTCGTTGTTGATTTCTTCTTGGATTCCCAGTATCGCCGCCTCTAACATTCGGACCATTTGAGCGTCAATTGATCTTTGACGAGGAGGCATTTTTTTTCGAATTTTAGGGAGATAAATGAAGTTGAATAGATATGAAAATGGATGGAGTGGCATTTTATAGATAAAATTTCGAATTTATTAAAAAAAAATTTGATATTGCAGCCCGTCCCGGTCCGAACACCAATTAACGCCGGGCCGGACCCCGGCGCGGCATGTCTCGCCGCCGATAACGCTGAGCCGGGCCGGACTCAGGGCGCGTCCCTAGGCCGCGACTGCGTCCCCGGGACCGGCCCAGGCCGGAAAACGCCTCCCTGCAACGCTGTGTGACGCGGGCCGAGACCCAACCGCGGCCCGGCCCCAAGCGTTAATGATGCTCTAAGTAGCGCAATTACTTAGTTATTAGTATATGAATAAGTTGTGGTTCTCATGGTTATTTTTAATGAATAGTACTTACTACTATGTCAGCATGTAAAGAAATCAACTCTCTATTTTCAAAATTTTACCAATTTTTTAATGATTTTTGTGGCAATATAGCGTAATTAATTTATGAATCTTGAGAACTAATGTGGGAATCATTTTAACGATTGTACAAATATACAGGTTTTAGAATTTGGTGGAAATTGATTAACATCACAAGGCAGTTTACAAAGCAAAGTCAACTGAGTGCGATATAAAATACTATACTGAAAACACAGTTTCTACCTGCAGATTATATTTTCTTCGTCTTTAAGAATATTTAAAAGAGTCAATATCAACTCCAACGACTATGTTAACTGCCACCATGTAGTAATTTGAATATGTAATCGCAGCACCCTAAAATAAAAGAGTGAACTACACTAATAATCCTTGATCTTGTCGAAAAATACACTAATGGTTCCTAAAAAAATTTTATATCATATTTGGTCCCTAAAAATTACATTTTTGGTACCCGTCGGTCTTTTATATCCCTCTGCATTCAAAATATCTCCTAAATGCCATGGAGGACATTTTTGGTATCTGGAAATTACAATTTTGGTACCTCTTCAATCTTGCAATTATTTTGGACATACATAAAAGCACCTTTTACAACAAAAAATATTTTCTTGTGAATTATTTCACTTAAATTTTTTAAATAATTACTTGAATAACATATATATTTAGCTTTATAATGAAAAAATTACTATAGTTTACTTTTTTATTTTTAGTAAAAAAATATTACTTGCAAGAATTTGCTTCAATTTACGTTAATATAATTCACTTATATTTTAATTATTATATTTAAAAAATATATTTCACTATACTATATTTTAATTAGTGTAACTAAAATATTTATATTTCACTTAAGTATAGTAATATTTTAATATTTAAGTAACATTTTTTAAATAAAAAATTACTCATACTATAATTCACTATAATATTTTTTCTTCTCAAATTTAAAAAATTTAAGTAAAAATAAATACCACAAAGAGTTTTCTATAATTCACTTTAATATTTATAATAAAATTTTTTACTATTAAATATAATTTTTTCTTCGCGTTAATTTTAAAAATAAATAAATCCTAATTAAAACATTTGGTTTCTTATTTATATTTATGAAATCATAAAGCATCAAATATTATTTAAATGAAAGTATAATTGAGTTTATAAAAGAAAATAGTGATAAAAAAAATGAAAAAAATTAAAAGGATAGTTGAAAGCTCCAAAATGTCCCTAAACTTTAAATATTCACACTAGTGGTGCCTAGGGTTACTTTAGTCTTATCGTACCAAAAATGATATAAAAATTTTTCAGGGACCATTGGTGCATTTTTTGACAAGTTCATGGACTATTAGTGTAGTTCACTCTTAATAAAATATTATAATAAAAACTAATATAAATGACTAATAAAAAAAGGAGCAGTTAAAAATGCTCTTTGAGAATAAGAATTACTAATACAACAAATATTTAGACCAATTTGGTCTATGAAGGAAAAAATTGCTGGAGTTATCTTACATCTACCATACAAGTACAACTCTCCAATCCAAAAAAGGAGGATAACATTCCTTAACCAGATAACTAAACGTATCAATAAACAATTTAGACTTCATATAATCCTATACAGTAGCTACTACATGATCAAGATATTCCCTTATTTGAAATGGTCTTGATTGATGATTGCAACGTATTCACTTTGCAACTCATCGTTGTCTTTCTGTTTCCATATCTCACCATTCCCATGAACAACCCAAGATATATGTGGAGAAAGCACGGAATAATCTGTAAGATGTCAAGCTAGAGTCGTCAAAATATCTTTCCCTAGAGGCTTGAAGCTAACATTTATCATATAGCAAGGATCGTGTATTGGATATTTTGTGGCTCAGTCTCTCAGTTTAGAAAACGGATCCAGAACAGAATATTAGGCTCGGATATAAGATCATTGCCCTAGGATATAAAGGGGAGATACCATTTTCAAGCCCAGAGCATGTGCTCTTTGAAGAAAATTTCTACCTTTGTTTTCAAAGCCATGACACGGATTTTCGATTGCCAACACGACTTTTAAGTACTAGAAAAGTTGGCCAGTTTGTATTGCAAAACCCAAATGCACCGAGCAGGATAAAATTTTGGACATCAAACTTTTAGCATGCTCAGCTTGCAATGATCCATAGAAATTATCGAGTGAGAGAGAGAGAAGGTGTAGATACCATTTCATTTTACGTGAAAGGTGGTGGTTACTAGTATATTAGTACTAATTACCTCTAGTCAGCTGTTTCTCGGGATCTCTTGTACTGTGCAAAACCATTGTACCTGAAAGCACAGTTATAAATCCGCAGAGAACGGAGGCGATGCTACTAGCACTCTGACCAGACCAATCCTGGAGTAGGAGAAAGTAGTTTGAGTTTTAACTCTAACCAAAGTAATAGCTGCACCGGAAAATTACCCAGCAACACTACAGATACCTTGAACATTATGGCACTGGCAACAATTGTAAGTGATGTGAACATGGCATAATAAATTGGAGATACGACAGCTGTGTTAAATGTGTCCAGAGCCTGGAGAGATGCCAAAATTGTTCATAAAATTTGAGCCTCATCTAAGAGTTATGTGACGAGATCACAAAATTTATATCCTTGTGCATGAATGAGAATTTTGGAATTTGAAGGACGGAACATACCAACCTTGTTTAAGTAGTTCAATTGAGTGATAACACATGTAGCTGCCACCATGGCAAATACACAGGACTTGAAGTGAGCTACCTGGCTACTGCCCTCCAATGTGAGCTTTATAGCAATGCCTAGTGCTTTCACACTCATAACCTGCAAAGGAACAGCACTTTTAATCAGACCCCAAACAAGATTCAGTAAAACATGATTTACATGAAGAAGGCAAAAGCAATGGCATGTACTTACAGTCAAAGATCCAATTACAGAACAAACCCCGATGTAAATCATGATGTTTGTCTGTCCATAGCGTGGTTCACAATACAACACAAGCGCCAAGACCACAGCTATTGTTGAAGCCACGTACAAAAGAAAAGCTGGACCAAGAAACCATACAAGTATACAGATACCTTGCTCTTTTTCTTTTTCACCCTCATCCCACCATTACAGAAAAAGAAAGAAATCAAAGCAGCAGCAGTTAAAGTACATAGATTCACCTGGCTGTACTGCCAACTCCCAGATTTCATCGACTGAGCTGATAGCATGTTCACCAGGTGCATGAAGCACAATAACTGTAGAACCCACTATACATAAAATGCATCCCAAGATTCCTAACTTCCTCAAGGTTTCTTTCAGTAAGAAATGAGCTAAAACAGCACTGCCAGTGAACGCAATGTCTGTTCAGTTTTTGTTAGTATTGCTGTCAACAAAATATAGATGGGATAAAAACATCCGATAACCTGACAATTATGCTTAATGCTCCAAGTGGTGTAACAAGGACGGCAGGGGCATACATATAAGCAACAAAATTGGCAAACTCCCCAATGACCACTGAGAAAATCACAACACCTTTGTTTGATCAGAGTCATAGAAAGAGCTTGATAACTTCGTATATATGAAAAAAGAAGTCCTTACTAGTAAACATTCCGATCCACCAAAGTGGTTCGAGCAAGTATCCATATCCTCCCGAGCCTTCAATTGAGGAATTGACAATCATTAGAAACTATGACAAAATAAAAGCCTTAGACATTAGTATGCATAAGTTGTGCCTAGACATTAGGTTCCCTATATAAAATTACACCAACAACCAAAATTAAGATTATGAAGATTCTATACTCAGAAACATATAATTCTGAAGCTAGCAAGTTGCTCACTTGCTCCGAGAACCACTCAAAACTAACAAACTTGAACTTTTTTCCTTGAATCAAGATAATAACAGTGTTGATTACAAAAAAATTATAAAAAATAAAATTCTAGCTTTACCTTTACATCCCTAAAAGAACAATGCCCGAAAAATATCTATACCTTTCTCCTATAAAAGCAAGCGACAAAGATAAGACACAACAAGATCCGAAGAAAGTAAGACTCACCAGCTCGAGAGCCCAATGCGGCAGCTCTCTGTAAACCCTTCTTCTTGATGATGAAGCTGGATCCGATAAACGCGCTCGATCCCACAGCTAATGCGAACCCTATTAGATTGTCCTTAAACATGACCCAAATCGACCGAATCCGGTGCTAATGATGATAATCCTTGTTTTATATCCCCCGAATTTAATGTCTTTACTCCCCAAATTTTGCTTTTTTTCGAAAACAAATGCAACAATCACGAATCAAAATGGGATGCGACGATGAATGTATGTATTGCTTACACATGATGAGTTGAGATCATCTGCAAATCATGAGTTCAGATTGGGTGGTTTTGGATTTGGAATTGGAGGGAATTTAATGCTAAAATTATTGTTATTAACTGCATTTTGGGAAGAAAAAGAGTTTGATATTCAGCATATTCACATAATTATTTATGACAGGAGTAGTTTATAGTCTCATCTGACCTCTTAAAATCATTTTAAAAATTATATCACAAATACTAACATACTAAAATGGTTGTAAATATAGCCTATTTTAATTAAGATTAATAGTTAGAGCATCCGCAATGGTCGGCTAGCGACCGGCTAGCCGAACCATTGCAACCGGCGAGGGCGATTTCGGCGAGCGGAACGGCGTGGGCTAGCCGATCGCTCGTCGCTGGCCGAAGCGCTAGCCGATCGGCTAGCCGCCATTGTGGAGGCCCGATCGGCCAGCGCCGATTTTCGTTTTTTTTTTTTTAAAAAAACAAAATCATATATAAACGCGATTTTCGTTTCATTTTCATTTGCACCACTTGTTTTAACGAGTTTTCTATCTCTCTAACTTTCTGTACAAGAGCATCATCGAACGATGAGTAACGCGGGTGGTAGCGGTAGTGGTAGTGGTAGTGGTAGTGGTAGTGGTAGTGGTGTGGATCCTGAGGAGTACGAACGGAGGATGAACGAGGCTATGGAGGCCTACATGAACCGCGGGATGGAGCGGTACATGCGTATGGTGGAACAGCAGGCGATACCTCGCCCTCCACGAGTTGTCCACCACCGAGCAGTGATTGATCGGGATCACGTAGCTGCACATCAGCGGCTGTACGGGGACTACTTTGCAGAGGTACCCGCGGTTTCCGCCAACATGTTCCGGCGGGCGTTTCGAAATGCGCAGGAGTTGTTTATGCGCATCGTTAGGACATTGGAGCGTCAATATTGTGTTTCCGCTTAACGAGGCACGATGCGGCCCATGGAGACCAGGCCACACCCCTATCCAAAAGTGTACGGCGGCAATCGAGGCGGTTGGCGTATGGGCCGCGCGCAGATATGTGGGATGAGTACCTCCACATCGGTGAGTCGTCGGCCACTGAAATGTCCGAAGGAGTTACTGTGGGGGCGTGATCAGCATTTTCGGTGAAGCGGTACCTTCCCGAAGCCCTACTCCGGGATTGTCGAAATTGATGCGGATGCACGGGGAGAAGCAGCCGTCTCTTTTGTGGCCAACGGTAACCGGCATGATATGGGCTACTGCGCGGATGGGATATACCTCGGCGGCCGGTCTTTGTGAAGACGATCCGACAAACAAGTGATGAAAATAAGGCCTACTTTGCGCAACGACAGGAGTCGCCGCGCAAGGACGTGGAGCGCGCATTTGGTGTGCTCCGGTCTCGATGGGCGGCAATTAAGGGTCCCAACGCGTTTGTGGGATGTCGGATGCGTTTCCGAGATAATGTACGCCTGCATTATCCTGCACAACATGATCGTCGAAGACGAAGGCGTACAACTGACTAGTTGGGTCGGTGACGATGAAGCCGGTCCAAGCCACGGAACGGCCACCCCTAGTGTACGACAGTGGGGTACCTCTCGATGAAGCCGGCCGACTCAAGGAATTTGCCAACATGCGCCAAGTGGATGCTCATATTCAACTCCAAAAGGATATAATTGAAGAGTTGTGGGCACGGAGGATTGCACGGCGATAGTTTTTTTTTCTTTATTATGCATGTAAATTTTTTTTATCTATGTAACTTTTTTAAATGCAATTAATGAATTTTCCCGTATATGTGTCGTAAATTTAATTCCGTATTTTAATCGTAATTTTAATTCCGTAAATGTAGTATATTTTGAATTATTTTTATTGCGGCTGGCCTATGGCTGGCCTAAATTTGATGTGGCAGGTGGTTTTTTTAGTGTTGCTGACGACAGGGGAGAGGGGAGAGAATGGCTGGCCTATGGCTGGCCAAAGCACCATTCCGGATGCTCTTACTACTATCAATTAAGTTTTTCAATATCTCTTATGCATATCATGCATACACCAATCGAGATATTTACTTTGCAAAAAAATATAGTTACTACAAAAGATAAAACAAAATAGAGTACGTAATTAGATGTTGAATGTCGAAGTATATACCTATAATTATTATTATTATTATTATACATAATTTGTTTTTTCTTGATATAAACCTCACTGAATTTTGTAACTTTTCTCGTTATTTTAATTTACTAAACATAAATATATAAAGTCCTTAGTTATAGGAACTATTAATAGGAAACAAAATTATCAAAACTAATTTGTACTCCCTCCTTTCCATAGTAATAGATGCATTTCTTTTCAGCACGAAAATTAAGAAAATTTGTGGTAGGTGAATTAAGTAAAAGAAGAATAAAGTGGAAAATAAAAGGTAGAGAGATGAAGAGAGAAAAAGATAAGAGAGAAGTAGTGTGGAAAAATGTGTTGACTTTTACTAAAAAAGAAAATAACTATATTACTATGAAACGTACCAAAATAGCAAAATGACTCTATTACTATGGAACAGAGTGGGTATAACATTAGAACACTTCATTAGTTTATGGAGTAATAATTTTGTGATGTACTATTGGATGACAAAATGCTTTACCATTAAAAGAAGTCACTATAGCATTACAAACTAACTAGGGGTATAATTTTAAGCAGGAGAAGACCAGCGTGTAAGCAAAACCAACATTTGGACTTCACATGGGAGACTAAAATACAAAGCATTGTCTGCTTATTCCTCCTTACCACGAGCTGCTCTTGCGCGATGTTTGAGCTCGGCCCTTTTCCATCTCACAATCAGATAACACAACGAAAACAATGTGTTCACCTGCATGAGGAAGGAACACAAGAATGGAGTGACGTGTGAAAATCATCACCAAAGGATGGAAAGAGGGTGAGCAACAGCTTACCAAGATTATGATCGCGATCACTAACAAGGGCCCTGACCAGAGCACGGAGAGAAAGAGTCCATTAGCGTCAAAGTAGTTCTGGCCTGCAAAGCTTTCCCAATTGCTGCCAAGGACTTGATTCAGCCTCTCGGCCAGATACACCCCTCCTACTGCACAATGTCAAATACATATGATTCATAACTATGGCCCGACTAACTGTACGACTGCTGCATCTTCCAAAATCACAATAGGGCTTGTTCAAATACTTCTGTAATTTAATAAAATATGGCAGTTCTATGCTTATCAAAATCTGGCTTCATATTTTCTTAGGTCCATTATTATAAAAAAAGGCACACTATTGATAAGATTATAGAAGTCTTACATGCTAGAAGGAATAAAAACATCTGAAAGTTGATGTTTCGCCGTGATACAAAAACTACTACTAGCAAGATCACGTGGAAGGAGAGAAGACATATCAACCAAGGTTCCTGCAGACAAGAAAGGAAATTCGAAGATCAGAGAAATGCACGCCAATACATGAGGTATACATCTAAAAACAACAAGATAAATGGCGAAACACATAGCTTTAAATGGGCAGTGAAACAGCTTAAACCCAAGCAACAGCACCATGGAGTAATTCCTTTGATCTACTATATATTCCCGAGTAATCAACAAAAGCCAATCGGCACTAAACGATAGGGTGTGGTTACAACATCAGGAACAGAAAACCACAGAAACCAGCACAATGAGAGGATCATGAAATGTTTAGGACATCACAGAAACCTCTTAAATGATTTTAAATCTGGTTACAAGCCATACCACTGTAATTCTAATAACTGATCAAAACCCCATCAGAGTTCAATATATGTGGTTACTTTGATCTCACTCCCTCATTAGAGTAGCAAATTACACAAATCATTTTGCAAATCACATCCCAAAAGCTAAAGTTACAAACTAGTACATCCATTAATCAAACTAATTCCAGCTCCTTCTATGTAAGATAACACATTTCAAGGAAACGCGATTCGAAATTCCAAGACACAGAAACACTTAAATCAGAACATAAAAACGCAAAACCCAAGAAAAAGAACCAAACAGTCTATGTCGATCACCGCAAGATATATACAACACATTTCAATCAACACCGACAGAGAAAGCAACTAAAAATGCCTTCCAATCAATGGCGTGGAAGAAACCCATGAAATTTTCGTAAGCAGGTTTGAGCCCGGAGCGGAATTCCGCCGAGAGCTTCTCCACCAGGTCTGCCATTTGATCAAAGTGAGAATTAACCGCGGATTGCAGCTCCTCCATCGCAGGATATTTCCTTGATTTCACCACAAAATTATTGAATAGATGCGGTTTTAGACCCAAAGTTTTGAACTTTAGCCTAAACTAAGTTGAGACTTTACTCGAGGCCGAGAACGCTGACGTTTTGAATTGAATAAATTTAGGGTTTTAGATTAGGAATTTTGTCCATAGATTGACGGAAGTGCTCGCGAAACGTAATATTATGTGTACAAAATATTTAACTATTATTAAATTTTTGTGATAGTATTAATATTCAATAAAATTTATCCATTTTATAGTATGCATTTAACTACATACAAATTGTAATATTTTATGCATTTTACATTTAATTTACCATTCATTAAAATATTCATATATTTATCGTTCATTGTTTTATAATCATATTTTATCATTTGCTAATATTTATGTACATATTTCATTTTATTTATCAACTAATCATTTTTTATTGTAGTTTATATTTTTATGATCATATAATATAAACTATATTTAATTGCACTATTTTGGTCCAATAATGGTATAATTGATTCGGCCAATTAAACCTTGAATTGATAGCGTCGTTGATTCGTTTACTAGTCCAGTTTTTTTAAATTGAAAGGCATCGTTAGTGGACTTATACAAAGTCTAGTCGTGTGCGAATATAAATATACATGTACACAAATAAATGTGAGTATTTGGATTTTTCAAGAATTTCCACAGTTATATAGTAAAATATATGGAATTTCTGTTATATTACACGTACCTGAAAAAACTTTGAATTTGCACAGCAATTATTACTCCTCCGTTTACAACGTCACTATTATCTAAGTCCGATTTTAGGTACGTTATTTATTATTCACATGAATTTTACAGTTATTTGAAATGTAATATGGCTATTTAATACGGGGACAGTAAGCCCCAATTTTCCTTGTACACATACTTTCAATTTTAAATTAACTCTTCTATCAATTTCTCCTTGGCATTTGGTGTAGACAATAAATGACAAAATCATGAGATAGTAATAATAGTAGCTCAACTCTACTGTAATAATGCAATTAAATCTATATGCTAGTAGCTTTCATGAATGCATCCAACCGTTACACACAATAAATTGAGCTTAATTAACATTTAAAAGTTACTTATATAAACTTATAGGCGTTTCTAAAATTATTACATTTATCATAAAACAGGACTATAATGAATAAAAGAGTTGGTGTTTCCACAATAATTTGACTTTATTCCCTATTCTAATGTAGATATACTCATTAAATGTACATTTATAACAAAAATAACAAAAAAAATAGGTGCTCATTAGTAGCCGTTGAAGAGGAACTACTTAAATCTGTTAAAAGTAAAACACAATTCAAGGGTGCTGCTATTGCTATATACACATATCTTGTACTACTGAACTAACTACCAACACTTCCAATTCAACCAAGCTCATGGCCGACGATGCGGAGGAGGACTTCACCTTCCCCGCCACCATCACCAACCCACCACCGTGCTTGCTGGAGTCACCACCTCTTTGGCCGTCCGTAGGGAAGCATGTACGAGAAGATGAATGGAACTTCAATTTGTGTGATTCACTCCACGAATTCAAGCGCAACACTATCACATTTCGAGAGAACTTCTGCTACGTCAATGATGATGATGATGATGAACATAAGGAGGAGAAAATGGACATTTTGTGGGAGGATTTGAACGAGAAGTTTTCGAGGAAAAACGTTGCAGAAGATAACTTGTGTGATAGTTCTTCTTCACCTGGGAAAGATGATCATGTGCAGGTTTGCTGTGTTAAAGCCTTCAAGTTGTCAAAGGCAAATGGGCAAACCATTTCTTGGAAGAAAGCCAGCATTTTGGTTCTGATCAGATTCTTGTTGAGAAAGAGTTTACCAATGCATGATTCTGGTTCTTCCATCAAGAAACTTGAATGGTGATTTTTTTTTTTTCTTTTTTTTCAATACAAAAGTTAGTTTGAGACCAATTTTAGCTTAGATTCTTATTATAGAGGTGTCAGGTTGTGTCAGTTCAAGTTTATTGATTCTTTATAAATTACATTTCACTTTTCATGTTCAGAGTTCAAGCTGAATACATTTTTGTCAAAAAGAATGTGTGTATATTTAAACGAAAATGAGCATCAACAATGAAGCAGGATGTTTGTAAAATAAGAAAGAAGGAATTAAATAACTTGAACTTGACAATATGAACACTACCAAGTAATGTCATCGTGAATATTGCTTCTTCTAAGATTTTACATAATGAATAGTAATATAATAATAGATAATAAAAATTGAGATTTCGGACTCAAAATTTGTATGGATTTGGTATATTTTTCAAGTGATCTTAGGAGACATAATCAAAGCTAGCATACAAAGGAGGCAGAATAATTTGCATTGTACTATAGAACCAGCTCCGATGACTCCAGTGATGCACAGCGAATGGCAAAAGAAGATAAGATACCTATAGATCGACGTGGGAGCTACTAGCCCTCTTCTCCTCGGACCTGTGACGGTACAATTTGGCAATCTTTCGCCTCTCACAGTCCTAAAAAGAAAAGACCAGACAATTTAGGCTTAGATTATGGATTATATTCACAATAACATTAGAGTGAGCATTTGAAGGATTAGACAATCAAAGAAGTTGACATCAGTCCAATATCAAAGTATGTTTGTTGTGGGAGCTATCACCAAATGTAACCACCTCCCTAACCTTTTCAAGAGCCATGCTTATTTTTCCCTTTTCTCTTTCTCAGAGAGTTGGGTGATGGGAACTCGTACAAAGGGGAGGGATACCACTAACCTACTAGACTCGAACCCACCTTGAACATATTGAGATAAAATGGCTTCCCGGGATTCATCCTTCTCAACTTGTGGTATGTATAGGCGAAACTCAGCTGGTCACGGGGCGTGAACCTGTCCACCTCGTTGAACCATAGACAAGAAAACAAGTTTGACATTGGCGTATGAGCCCTCACGATGAAAGACCCTTCAGGTACATCTGCTTGAAAGCACATAATACATACATCATAACCAGCACCAAAAAAACCCAAGAAATTGTGTATAGGTGAGAGTGGATTGAAATCTCACTGCTTGGGAGAAGCTTGTCAGGGTCGGATGCATTGAATCTTCGCATCCCGTCAGATTGGTAAAACACAAACTGTTCGTCTATGACGCTGTGGTTGTACTTGTTAAGCTTCTTGTTCTGTGCAACCTCTTCCCACAAACAATGGCGATCATAGTGATTGGAGATAGCGTATTCGTACCCTTTTCTCCAGAGGAAGTATTCCAGAATCAGTAACGGATCAAGCTGGAGACGAAGCTTGCTGTCCAACCAAATCGAGTACCTAAACAACAATCAGATTAGACTGTGAAGAAGCCACAATAAAACAGGCAAACAAATCTCAAGCAACAGCAATGCGAAGAAAACTGAGATATGTATATTAAACTGCAATTTTAAAGAACATAATATGGCTTATCTAAATGAAGGTTAAATCTGTTGTATTATACCTGGCAGAAGGGAAGAGACGGTGTGGTAATAATTTCGGTATCTTCCCTACTCTTCTCATATCAGAGTAAGGAAGATCCTTCACCACCACGATCTTCCACAACCCAATGAAGCCTGTGGTGTCTGGCATATGGCCTTCAGATGAAAGAGTATTCAGAGTTACTTCATCCACGAACATGACAAAGCAAACATTTTTCTTGGACAAACGTGAGACCTACAAAAGCAGAGATCCGAAATAACTCCATTTTCAGAACACACACAAATTGGCACCTCAACCTCAATAATGACTTTTTAAGCAAGGAAAATGATCCATACACTTTTACAATCTCAATGTTCAGAAAATGGACCTAAAGGATCCCTATTTAATTTATAGTACTTGCACTCAATGTTTAGGAGTAAAATATAAGTGACGAATTTCGTGTCTAAAAGCATACAGGACTCATATTTCTTACTAAAACCGAACAATGTGTAGGGAAATGTACCGTTTTTCCCATTGGTGATCTCAGGCGATCAGAATTTCCAAAGATGCAAGAACTGACAGCAATGTTACAGCTGCTGATATATTTTGCATCATCTTCATCCAAGTTAAATCCTGTTATTGACGACCCATTAGGGCCGTTAACAAAACCACATTTTATTTCCTGATCTTTAGCAATAAAAGACTCCTCCCTTTCTCTGAGTGTTTGATGTCCAGCAAATCTAGGTTCCCAGTTCTCCTTGCTAATTGGCTTCTCTTCCCATTCTGTATATTGCAGGGAAAATCTTCCAAATTTTTTACTTTCTGGAGGCTCGACAAGCAGTGCAGTGGAATTCATAATTGCCATTTGGCAAGCACCTAAAGCCGTCAACCATCAGTGGCAATAACACACACATTCGGTAAAGGGAGGAAAAAGGGAAGTACAATTACCTGGAGGTTTCCGATTTTTGGGCTTCTTTTTGGAATCTGGGCGTCGCTTATCAGGAATCAGTCTACGGACAGGTTGGCCTTCAGCAGGCCTTGTCCGTTTAGAATTATATTGATCACTAGCATTCTGTGGATGCGGAAGAGTTTCCTCACTATTCAAATCACTAGAATCTTTATCAGCCTCTTCAACGACATCTTGCTTCTCATCTTCAACCAGATCCAAATGGGAAGAATCCCATGTGTCAATGCTTTGGGGTAAAATAGTAGATGCAGCACGGTCTGTGTCATCATTCCCAGCATCATCTAGTTCCTCAACTACATCAGCACGTGAGTCCAAACCGTCATCATATTCATCAGCATCCACAAGCGGTTTTTCATCAGATAGCTGGTCATCACCGACCACATCTTTGGAGCCTTTGACATTCTTCAACAAGGCCTTATATTTAGCTTCAAACATTATCATTTCATTACGCTCGCCCTCCTTATATAATCCGCTACGAGAACCATTAAATATAGACTTCCTCTTTATGTTTTTCATGATAGAACGAATGTTTTCAACAGAACCATCCCGGGTTTGCCTCAATGCCTCATTTTCATCTCTCATTTTAGCATCTTTGCCCCTATCACGAGAATCGCTGCCACGGGAAAATGATCCGTTGCCCAACTTTTGGTACTTAGATGCTTCGGTTAGCGTCACATTCTTGAGAAAGTCTGCATCCGTGCTGATGTCATCATCTTGTGCTTGGTGTATGCTTATTTTGTCTGCTAAACATAGAGTATAGTATGTAAAATGCAGAACAAACACTTTTAACTAAAATTCATGAACCTTAGCATTAAGATTAAGAACAGTTCCTCCAATTAGTTTCCATCACATCCAACAAACCCACAGCCAAATGGTCGGAAAACCATTAAGGTCATAAAACCTCGGAGAAATCTATGTACAAAATAGGTCTTACATAACTTCAGATGTAATTAGGTTATCACTTCATATAAAAGGCCTGATTCCTCCAAAGTCATAACCTAGTTTTCACTTAAATAAAATCATAGATCAAGTTTAAGCATCTGCATTTCGATTCACCAATAACCTCTGCTTTGTGGAGTATGTTTTACAAATCACAACAGCTATGGATTAAATCAAATACAGATATATAAATAAATAAATTATTTGTCAATTCGAAATTAGAGCTTCAACCACCACTATCAATCATGCAGTAACTGTAACAGCTCGAGATCGATGAACGCTTTGAATACCCCATCCACTTTCTACTTGCATGTAAGATGTTACAAATCAATCATAAATTTATCCAATAAACACAAACTCAACCACACTCTATTTATCCATCCCACTACATCAAAACCCCCAAAAAAAGTTGGTGAATTTCCATACCATTGCTCTGCAAAATGTGATAGAAGAGGGCGGAGATAGAGAGAACGAGAGAGATGGTCAAAGCGAAGAGCCCAACCGAGATCCTATAAGCTGGCGGAGGTTTCAATCGCCGGTGGTGTAAGTGGCGCGAGCCACCGTGGATTCCGACGGATACATAATCGGGGGCCACGTTTCCGTTTCCGTTTCCGCCGGTGCCGGATTGCCTGTAGAGGGCGGCCATCCGCACATTATGGGACGTCGGCGATGAATTCCGAGGGAATTTGGAAGGGTATAGTGGGAAATGAAAGGACAGGCGGAGAGAATTTGTTGGACGTGAGCTGACCGGAGAGATTTGGTTGGAAGTAGCGACTGCGGTACGGAAGAAGAAGAAGAAGATGGCGGTTTTGTCAGTGTGTGTGATTCAACAACCACTTAACAAAATAACTAAATATGGAGTTAAATTCAAGAACAACTCTCTTTACAACTTCAACTTATTAAATTATTTATTAATGACATGTTCCTTTATTTGTGAGCGATATGCCACGTTCCTATGCCCTAAACCATTTCATGTAAGTTTCGTTTATTACACCATTTACAATCTTACACATTTGTTGTGAGGGAAATAATAGTGAAATAGCCAAGAGTACAAAAGTCACAAAACATATCTTTTAATTAACTACTTTTACAACTTATGAGATTAACTTCAATAAAATGTTAATTTAATAAATGACATTTTTTCAGTATATTTATCATATGCAATTGTAGATAGTATTTGGTGTCACGTATATTTTCTTACAAAAGAAATTAAGATGTCATAAACATCATTTTATCACTCTTTGCATGTATGTTTACCACGTGATAAAATAATTAATATCACAAAGTATCAAATTTTATCACTCTTTTACTACACATTATATCTATAAGTTGGCCCAATCACATATGCTTTGCAATCAGAACATATGCAGCGATTTCGGGCTAATTACAATTTACATCCAAAATGTTTCACCAATATTTCAATTGAGTACAAAATATTTTAAGTTAACAAATATCATACAAAAAGTTTGATTAGTGTTACGAATTAGTACATTTTATCTAAAATCACTAACACTATTACTTTTTCTTATTTTTCTCCAAAATTATGCCCTAAAAAATATGATATTATTTCTTTAAATAATACCTTATGCATTGCCATATGAGCATTTTATCAAGCAATGAATTCACGTTAACTTTAAAAAAAAAAAATCACATTTAACTTTCAGCTAATATTTGTAGCTAATTTTAGAATCAAAAGGATGAAAAGTAAGAAAAAGTAACGATGTTAGTGATTTTTAGGCGGAATATACTAATTTGAAACACTAATCAAACTTTCTGCATAATATTTGTTAACTTAAAAATATTTTGTATTCAGTTGAAATATTAGTGAAACATTTTGTACATGGTGTAATTACCCCAACGATTTCTAAACTTTGAATCACACCAAAACAACACTCAACCGAATCGAATGTGGCGATAATCCGATTCCTTTTTTCAAAAGACTGAATTTTCTCATACCATAGAATTTTACTTACATCACATATTATAGATGGCTGAAGAATAAGCAATAGTATTTTTTTTTTATCTTGAACTCTCCCATTCAATCTCTTAATTTTGTCATTTTGGGTTTTAGCCCATTACTCTAAATTATTGACATAAAAAATAGGACGTATACACTCAAGATTAACCTTGAAAGTACATCCTCCGCCCCACTCAAGATATTCACATTCTTGAGTGACATAGAATAAGTTGTTAAATGCAGTAAGAGCATCTGCGAGACGAGACAGCAAAGAGCTGCCACTGTGGGTACTCTGTCTCGTCCAGTATCCCTCCGCCAAGAGCTGGTTGGCGAGACAGCTCGCCACGCGCGTTGGCCACGTGGCAAGCTCTCGTGCGGCCGTGACGCCCAATCGACGGTCTGTGAGTGAGCGTCGTTTATATCCGTTGAAACATATAAAAATTCCGAAAAAAAATCGAAAATAAAAAAAAATTCCCCCAAAAATACTAGCCGTTTATAGCCTCATTTTCCAATATTTTAATTTTTTTTTCTATTTTTTTAAGCCCCCAATCACTTCTATAAATATTAAATCATTCCCACAAATTATCCACCATAAAAAAAACTCTCTATTCACACTCAAACTATAACAGCCCGCCTTCCTAGGGTACAATAAATGCGGTGACTGCTACCAAAACGGACTTGAAAGAATTTAACGTAGGCTAGAGTTTCATTTAAAGAGTTTTGACCAAAGTATTAAAGGAACTATCAAACCAATAAGTCAACGGTTAAACCTAGAAGCTTTAATAAGTAAAAGAAAGGTACCATAAATCACGACCAAAAATCTCAAGAGTTTAACATAATTTCCAAGAAAACCATAAGAAGTCTAAAGCTTCAAAATTGAAAGGAACAAGTGCAAAGTATCCAAAATAATACTAAAGTGTATCAAAAATTTAGCGGAAACGACCAAGAGAAAGTGAAGCCATGTATGAAGACACGACCACACTCAAAGTTCAAAACATCCATCTTAATTAATTAATATGCTCAACACCCGCCACCGCTCGTTGCCATTCAACCTGCACATAAGGAAAACACATGCAGGGCTGAGTATTTTGAAATACTCAGTGAGCTCGTTACCAAAACATTTTATAAGTTATGCCACCCTTACCATAGTGAACTCGAGGTTTTACAATTATCAAAATAAATATTAAACGAGTATCACAAAAATATTTCCATAGACTGGCCAGTCAAACAACTCCCCATTTTCCTCATCAATTTCCACAATCTCAACATTTCCATGGTGCGACGAAAGTGTGGCCACACTTTTCGCCCACGAGACCGGCCGACTAGCAAGGACGGCTCCCGATCCCACCGTGTACACAGCTTGGTAGGGTTTGCGGCCCTTCTCAGACCCGAATTCGTTTAAACATATCCATAGCCCTATAGCCCAATGGAGCGGACTCTCAAACTGGGCATCAGGCGCACAATATCACAACAAAACAGACATAGGCATGGCATAACAGTTAAACCAGCCTTATTTCTCCACATTCATAAATTTGCAACATAAGAGAGAATTTAAGAATAAAGCCCACCTCGACTGCTTAGATTTCAAATATGTTCTTTCCTTTGTTATCTCGCTTCGCAACCGAGATTTCACCTTTTAATCACATAGGCATATATCACAAATCAGATTCAACACAAACTCCTAACTCATGCATGTCTCGACGATTCCCCTTTTCCCAACGATTTATCTTAACATCATCAATCAAGGCCATGTTCATCACATAAGTTCCATTCGCATCTCAACTCTAGATCTAACATCAACACTTTCACTCAAACAAGATGCATGAGAGTTCAAGAATACCGATTAATCGGTTAGAAAGAAGAAGAATCTAGTAGAAAGAAGAAGATTAATATGAGAATACCTTTTTGAGAAAAACGAACGGTAGAAACGAAGTAAAGACTTGGTTCTTCAAAAATCTTGAGGCTCAAACTCTATTTCTTCTCAAAGGATGGAGGATTATTGGAGAAAAGTAGAAGAAAATTGAGAGAGTGAGAAGAGAGGGAGAGGCCGAGAGCTTGGGGGTGGGGGGGCGAAAATTTGTGATGACTAGGGTTAGGTTTTTGGCTTCTTATTTATAGAGTTCAATAAGATCTTTAGAATATTTGGGAAGATTTGATTCTACACAATTATATAAAATATTGCGGAGTAGGGAAGAAGAAATAAAAAGTGAGCTAGGGTTCAAGGCATGAAGTTTTTGAATATATGGCTCTTATTTAGCCAAGATTTCGTTTGGTATATTTTACGGAGTAGAAGAAAATATCACGGAGCAAAATAAAATAAAAATCCTCCCAAAGAGATTGGAAATAGGCGTGTAGTAGCATATATATATGCTACTAGGGTGCCACCATAGTTAAAATAACATCATACCACCAATATAGTCCGTTAGATCTCATCTATGGACGCCTAGGATTAAATTTCGTGAAAAAACACGGGTTTGTCCGTATTAGATATTGCAGTCTCAGATCAGATATTGCAGTCGTGGTAAACTGCAATATTGTTGTGGTAAGACTCGCAATATTCAATGAACAAAGACTTGCAATCTGGTAACGTAAAATTAGAAATTTCCTATTTTACCCCTCCGTGTTTTTACACGTGGTAGCATGACAAACACACGATTTTCAGATCCAATGGCCTAAAATGGTGGTATGGTGTTACAATAAAGAGGGTTGTCATCTTAGTACATCCCTATATATATGTATATAGGGTTTTGATCTATGAAAACTAGATTTAAATACAGAAACGCAGAACACAGTCATACGTAGGGTATTTTTAGGTCATAGTTAGTTTATTTTTAGGTCATGCTAACAAAGCATGACCTAAAATGATCTTAACATGACATAAACCCGAATTTTATAATATGATCTAAAACTGCTTAATTATGACCTTCCGTATTTTTGGTTAATTATTGACCATTAGATCATCTAATCCTAAGGCCAAGATTTGGGCTGCATTTCTTGATTTAAGCACATACTTGTTTTGATCACTCCCCTATATATATATATATATATATATATATATATATTTAAGGAATGGATTTTTAGTATTAACTAAAATAGAATATGGCAAGATTTTCTTGAAGTATGGTAAGATTTGCTCAAATATTTAATTTTAGGTATGTCTGGAAATCAATAAGGGATCAATTAAACAAGTAAAATAATATTTCCTTCCCAACATAGGTGATTTTCGAAAATCACCTAGAAATAAGGGGGTGTCGATTTTCTCTCATCAAAATAAGGAATAATTAGGTTTTGGATTTAATTTGGATAAATATCCCAAGAATTAAATTAAATCCGGAAAAATAGAATTCCCTCTCCAAAGAGTGAAGGGGTTCGAAAATCTCAAGAATTAGGTGGCTAGTATTTATGGAAATTTTCCCTAATATTCTCACTCACCCTTAAACAAATAATTCACCTCACAATTTAATTAATCACATCATATAATCAACAAGTTTGACTTTTCAAACTTCCAACGCAACCCTAAACTCGACTCGGTCAATAAAACTCATTCAATAAATTCATTCATCAATTAATTCTCGTCTCTCACGTCATCAATAAAATTCTAGGGCTATAAAATTAGGGTTCGGAAAATTCGGGATGTTACACAAACACTCTACCTTCTTCATCTCAAAATATTATTCTTCTCCCAAATTTAATCTATTCATGGATCCATTTGAACAAATGCGTCGAATGATGGAAGAATCTCTAGAAGCAAATCCATTCGTATTTTCGGATATTGTAATTTTCATGGTTTTTAATGATTTTATGAATTATTAGTATTAATTTAATATTTCAATGAAATATTAATTGAATTTGTTAGAAATAAAAATAAAAAATGAAATTGAATGAAGAGTTAAGGGATGAGATGGTTAAGAGATAGAGGGATTGATGTGAATCCGGGGATTCACAATCATAGGATGCAACGACATCGAGGGCCATGGGTTGATTGGGGTCCGAAAAGAAGGTGGAGATATGGCAAGGAGCCAAACCGGATTCGGAGGTCTAACTAAAACCAGAATTTTCCTATCAAGATGGTGTCCAAATGCTCTTCTAAGACCACCATTGTCTTCATCGTTAAAATAGCTTCGCGTGAGTACCTCACACGCTCCAAACGGAGTTCGGATGAGAGAGTTATGATAGTTTTAAGAAAGCCGCGCAATGCAGAAAGAAACACGCGGACGAGTGTTTTGCCAACCCAAAAACACCCGGTCGGGTTTTTTTGCCGAGAAATCAGTTTTTGTCCAGAGACTTCACGCGGGCGGGTGAAATGAGCCGTGGGAAACACCCGGTCTGGTGTTTTGTCCGAAATGTGACTTTTTGACCAAGACTTGTCTTGTTTTGCTTCTTTTTAACTCCTAGTATAAATACTCTTGCTAGGGTTCATTTCAAGCAGCTTTGGAATATTTGTAAGAGACCAATTCTCCATATTTGAGAGCTCACCTTCTTCATCTTTTGAAGACTTATCAAATTCCTTCGGGTTGCATTCGATCTTTTGCCGGACTAAGGTTGATTGTAAAGGTATGCTTGCTAGTTCTTGTGTTGCTAGTTTGTAGAGCCATTAGATGTTTGTATGTGAAAGTACCTTTGGGATTTTTATTCTTATTCTTCACCTAAATCATAACTCTAATCCATCCTCTATCTTTTTATCCTTTTTTTTTTCTTGTTCTATTCTTGGTTTATCTTGTTTATTTGTTGGGTTTATTTACAAGAATAAGTTCGGGGCAAGTTCATGAGTCTTCAATCTATAAGAAATCGGCGGCGGGGGTTTGCGAAGAAGAGGGAGAGAGGTTGTTTGAGGTTAAGGGAGGACCAGCGGAAGAGGTGAGCGGTGGAGAATGAGGTGGCTGATGCGGTGGCTGCTGCCATTGTTGGTTGAGGAGAAGCTGTGGAGTTTTTAATTTTAAAATAATTAAAAATTATAATTAACACCTTAAGTTTGGTCAAAATCGTATTTAAATCCGTTGACCGTTAGTTTTTAACGGAATGTTGACGGAGGACCAAAATGATCAAATTTCCATAGGTTCTGGACCAAAAAATTCAAAAGATAATGTTTTGGACAAAAAACGTAAAATGGTCATATGTTCAGGACCAATTTTGGCCTTTACTCTACATTCTTTCATTTTGAGAATGTATTTTCATTTTGAGAAGGTATGTTTATATCTTCTTGATAAAAAAAGGTAAAAAGTTAGGTTTTTTTTGTTTGCCTTTTTAATTTATCTTCTTTCCTTAGATTCCATTACTTTTTAAAGAATGTATAATAACTTTTTTGAGAAGGTAAATGAAAAATATACCTTCTTAATATATCTTTTCTTCTTGGAGATGCTCTAAATAGAGAGAAAAATGTAATTAGATAGTATTTTGTTGAGAAGAGAGGTGACAGAAATTTATTTCAAAATATAAAAGTGATTATCTTGAGTGTGACAAACTAAACAAAATAAAAAATATGTATACCTTAAACTAAACGAAGGAAGTAGTTGTTTAAAAATTACACATATATGTGAAAAATTGCAATTACATCATTAAAGGCAATACGTGTGGTTTTTAGAGTCATGTCAACTTTAGTTACACCTAATTTCGACCGATATGAGAAATCATACTTCCTTCGTCTCACTTATTCAAGATGCCCATATTTTTAAATGGTAATATAAAATTTTAGGAAAAATTGTTAATTGAAGTAAATAGAGAAAAAATATAATTATATATTTTAATGAAAAAAAGGAGAGAAATTTATTTTTAAAATAAAAAATAGATATCTTGAATAAGACAAACTAAAAGGGAAAAAAAGACTATACGATGGAGGGAAGGGAGCACAAAGTATACTAATGATCATGTTTTTTTTTGGTAAAGTTAAAGATCATAATTATTAAACCATGATTTTTAAAAAGTTCGTCAACGGGTGTAGCTAGGGGCACGTTGTTACCGGGTACTTTCTTCGATATGAATCACCGGTCTTGTTCCCCATGATGTTCCCTGATTGAATACCTGTGCTTTCCTCAACAGGAGATCAATATGCCGCTGCATTGACAACTAGCAAACCTTTTGCAAATATAAACCTTACCACTTACACCCCATGGAACGCCCTCCGAGGGGGACGTCATCCAATCTCTTCCATATCTAAGAACTGGGAGTTGCATTCTACTGCTCAAACTGAAGATGTGATTCTCAGTGACGAAGACAAGAAAACATGGGAATCTTGCAGGCAGGCGCTGTCTGCATATGGTTTTGGCACAGAGGAGGAAGACAAGATTCTTGGCAAGGCATTTGGTCATATTCATTCTCCTTATTGGGGTGAGGAGCGAAAGAAGGAAGTTCCCAAGTTCGAAGTTGTTAATGAGATACTAAGTTACCTAAAGGATTTAGGCCTCACTGATGACGATCTTGGAAAAGTTCTCAAGAAATTTCCGGAGGTGCTTGGATGCAACCTGGAAAACGAACTCAAAGAAAACGTCCAGATTCTCGATAATCAATGGGGCATTAAAGGTAAGACATTGAGAAACCTCCTCCTTCGTAATCCGAAAGCTCTAGGTTATAATATTGATTGCAAGGGTGATTGTGTGGCACAATGCACACGTTGCTGGGCTCGATTTTAACTGCCATTATGTTCATTTTGTATAGGCATCCTTGATTTTGTGACATCTTATACATTCCATTCTACTAGTATTAATACATCAAAATTTCCTTTGATACTTGTATATTTTCGCAGCATTTTATTCTATTCTGTGGTTCTTGTACTTGAAATTTGAAATCAAGAATGTTGAAAACTAAATTATTACCAAATTAATCATCAGAGTGGCAGCCTTAACAACACAAGAAATCTGAAACCTGAATTCTGTAGAGAAAGAAATCCTTATCACACATATTCATTTCTATGACCACACATTCAAGGACACTTGGGCTTATTTCCATGTGTTTTAAGCTTGGCATAGCAGGGGCAATGGGCTTTGTTGCCGTACGTCCCTGGAGGGACGCAATGGCACGTCGTGCAGCAGCTCTTGCAAGCGCGATGGCACACTTTCTTTCTTGATGACTTGCTGCATCTTCTTGTGCATGCATAGTTGCAATCTGTCATTCAAGTTTCTGCATTAAGTCAGCATATCATTTACATGTGAAAATAGGAACATAGGATCTTTAGTTACTTATTGCATGGGGCCGATGATGTTTCTTCGTAAGCTCTTGTAGATTTCCCTCTTCGCCCTCCACCACAAAAGCCTAGAGACAACACAATGCAGATGAAGGTCATTGGAGATTTGTTGAAACCAGTGGTTTATGCGGAAATATTCTCTCAATAATTCGAGTAATTCAAACCGGAGGTACCTGAACGAAGAGAATGAAGATGAGAAACAAATGTAGGAGCTTCATCTTTAGAGTTTCTTGATTATGGTTACTAGCAAGCGACTCTATTTATAGAGATGGAGTTGCTTTAATGTGATATGAAGTAAAGGCAGGAAAAGATATGTATGAATAGAAACTGGATCGGGATATAACTTAACTCGAAATACAGAAACAAATGAAAGAGACAATCCTCCCAGGAGGCCAATAATCCTCTCACCAAGGCCTACGGTATACACCGATAACAATTGATCTTTTCTAGATATCTTTCTCAAAAACCTCCATAGTTTATATAGGAGTTTACAATATACTAATCCCACCAAACTTGCACCTAATTGATTCCAATCAATTCCCAATTGGGGCTATTTTATTCCAATTTATTTCCTGAAATTATTTCATGAATGAGGACTGATATCATAATGTTTATCCTTTTTAGGTCACATGTAAGGGTAGGTAGTGAGAAAATCACAGATTGTGTGTTTGTAGGAAAAGATTTAGCAAAATTAATTAGTCAGATTGAGCCTTTGGAATGTTTGTGAGAAACAGCTGTTGATTCCTTAGCTTTAAGAAAATGCATGTAGAAAGGCATGGAGATAACAAAGAGTTATGGTCCCCCTTGTTTCTTTTCTTGATCCTTATATTCGGTTCGAAATCGATCAAAATGTATTTTGTTTTGGTATACACACAATGTGGTGTTCAACTACTGAATTATGACATTGTTCAGGTTGAAGTTAGTCTACTTAGCCTTGTCTGTTAATTGCACAATCTGTTCATTCTTGAAACTTGGTCGAGTTTGCCCGTTCCTAGTGGATTTGAGGTGCTTTCACGTGCTAGGAGCCTAGGAGGAAGTAGTTTTTCTTTGAATAAAAATACCCATACCGAGCACTAGTTAGGGGCATATATTGTCTTGTCTTACAAGTGATTGATATTCCATTGCAAGACATTTTCACTCTCTCTTATTTTATTTCATTATATTTTTACTACATTCTCTCTCCATTCACATTTTACTATATTCTCTTTATTTTTACTATATTACCACCCCCACAGATCCACTTTCTTTTCTTATTAGAAGCATAATAAGGGAGTATGTTTGTAAGATAGCATTATCTCAATTAAGATTAAAAATAATCCTTAGTTTGTCAACAGAAAATATTTTTGTTTGAACCTCGCATGTACATGATGTTCTTTAGCATTTTGTGCAGACTACAGTTAATGTATGTTATATTAATACATGTGTTTATAAAAATGAAACGCAATACAATTGCGACTCTAAAACTCAATCATCTGCGGTATTATGTGTCTCTCTAGTGCTAAGAATTCTTAGCACTAGAGATGGTTAATTATAAAATCTAACACATGCAATGGGACCATTATCATTTTTTCCCACGAATGGATATGAAATTATGAATAATGAGATGTTCAGAGTTGTGTGAATTTCACTCTCCTAAAAGTGAAAAATAGATCAAAGATTTCATGTCCTTTAATTCAGTCCTTTAATTCATAAGTAGCTACAAATATATACCCCAAAACAAGAAAGAGAGAAATCTCTCTCAACAAAAACATAAGCAAATTAAAAACATTCCCCTCAACTAAAACTTACTACTACTATTTTTGTCACTTGTTTTAATAGAGAATATTCTGGAATCATGTGTGCCTCCAGGCTTCAGATTTCACCCAACTGAGGAAGAATTAGTTGGATATTATCTCAAGAGTAAGGTCAATTCTCTCAAGATTGATCCTGATGTGATTGTAGACATTGATCTCTACAGAATGCAGACATGTGACATTCAATATGCACATTATAACATTATTATTTTGATGGATGTATATAAGGTGAATTTGATCAAATATATAGAAATGGTTTATCTTGAGCAGATAGAATACAAATTGGGGTATGAAGAGCAAAATAAGTGGTAGGAGTAGGGCTGGGGAAAAATACCGAAAAAATGATATATCGCTCGTATCGTATTGAAAAATATCGAAAAATTATCGAATTTTCGATATATCGTAATTTTTGATACGATACGATACGATATCGTATCGTAAGTTTTCGATACGATAACTATATGAATTTCCTTATATCGCGATATATCGTTTTATATCGAAAATACGATATATATCAAAAATTTCCGATATATCGATATTTTCGATATATATCGATATTTTATTTTCGATATATATCGAAATTTTTGATATATATCGATATTTAACGATATATCGAATTTCGGTACGATATATCGAAATATCGATACGATAACGATATGATATTTTTTTATATCGAAAGTTCGATATATCGAAACTTTCGATACGATAACGATATGAAATTCTTTCATATCGATATTTTCGATACGATACACGATACAACGTTTTCGATACGTATCGACCCACCCCTAGGTAGGAGTATTTCTTTAGGATAGGAAGTATCCAAGCGGTGCGCGGATGAATAGGGCAACTGTTGCGGGTTTCTGGAAGGCGACGGGAAGAGACAAGGCTGTCCTTTCTAAGGATAAAATCATAGGGATGAGGAAGACATTAGTTTTTTACAAATTAAAGGGAGAGCTCCTAACGGGGCCAAGACCGATTGGATCATGCACGAGTACTAACTTCACAATCTTCCGATAACTCATGCCTCATGAGATGAATATGAAAAAATGCAGTAAAAGGTTATCTTTTTCTTATTTTAGTCAAATTCTTTCTACCCCTTAAGGGATTAAAATTATATGCAGTCCTCCAATTAGAATTAAATAAAATAACTGAAATTAAATTCAAAATTAGAAAACAACTTAAAGATAAACTTCTACTGCAATTCTTATTTCTTCATCTTCATCGTACGACGCCTCACACCTGCATAATTAATGTTGTTTCACAATTTCGTTTTCCCCTGTATTTATATATGTTCATTTGTTGTCTTGACTCTTGAGAAATGATTTGGAAGGCGAAACTACTTCTTTCCTAAAGCACTATCTATGGATGAAAATATTGCTAATTGATACTAGTAATATATTTGCATTTTGAAATTTTGGACAAAGACTACACAATCATTTTATCTGTCTTTCCAGAAATCTTTTAATTTTTTTTTGTTAGAAGATATATTTCTCATTTATCTCTTCAAACAAATCAAACTTTCATTTTCTTAGCATCACTAATTATCGACTTCATTCCATTTTCATATTAATTTCTTTTCACCACTACGTACACATATCATTAACCACAACTTTCACAATAATAAACACATAAAAACTTGGCCATTTAAAAAAAAAAAAAATTCCAACCCAAATAATTGTGTTTCTAATATTCCAACATATTCACTCTTATTAACCTTAATATGTTCCCATTCATATGAAACGGGAAGAAGGATGGGGTGGTTTGTCGAGCATTCAAGAAATAAGGCTTCGACATTAATAGCTATTGTGGTGCAAGATCAAACAACGACAGCCATACCTCCACACCTCCATCATTTCCTATGATAGAGAATCTTGATCACCACCTTCTATTTCAATCGGACTGCTCGAGTCACATCTTCGAACTTCCGGAGCTCGACAGCCCCTCGATTTCGACGAGTTTCACTACCAACGACAACAGCTTCGAGGAAGCAGAAGATGAGATGAGGAGTGTTTGGAACAACTTGGAGAAGCTGCTTGATTCTCAAGAAACAGAGCCATCATCATTTCCGTTTGCGTACTCAAACATGCCCTTAGCCCCACATAAACATAATAATGATGAGCTTGAAGCTCATGGAATACGTCAAGATAGATATTTGCTACATCTTTGGAAGGTATCAGCCTGCACATCAATCAATGTATGGTTACTAACTTTGAAAAAATTATAAAAATTATGTTAACATATACATCCACTTACATTCCATCCCTTAAATGTATGATTTTTCTTCCATATCGATTGGGGAGATCAAGTTGATCAGGTGCTATTAGTGAATGTACTCCAACTGTTTCTTCGTCCACTTACATTCCATCCCTTAAATGTATGATTTTTCTTCCATATCGATTGGGGGGATCAAGTTGATCAGGTGCTATTAGTGAATGTACTCCAACTGTTTCTTCGTCCCCTTCTTCTTCCCCTTCTTCCACGTCAAAAAGTCTCAAGACATTCTCTAGCTCAGGAGGAAGATCCCCTAGTTCCTCAAGCTGAGTGTCACGGGATGAGGCTCTTCTAAGTCGTCAAGTAAGGCCTCCTCTAGGCATTTCAACTATAAGTTCAAACATAAACAGACCCAAATTAATCCATATAGCATGTATATAAGCAGACAACAGTTATTGCACAATCAATAACCAACACTATTCAAGAGACAATATCAAGAAAGAGAAAACACATACATATGAAAATCACTAATTCAATAACCCCCAAACAACTCCACCATCATCCTGTTAGCATAACGACTAGGATATTATACAACCAGAACTTATGTGTTTGTCTTGTTCTCAGCCACTAAAGATAGAAAGTCACCTAAATGTTCCAATTCTAGAATCCTACCACATTAAAATAAGCATCTACTGAGGTTCTAATTAAAAGATATCCTAACTATCAAGCTGTCAAATGCCAGTTGGTATGCATATGTAAGAAGTGGCCTAAGCTTCGAAGTATCAATAAATCAATAGTCATACTTCCATCCCTGTATAAGTTAGACAGATCATATTGGTCATAATTCATAAACAAGTTCAAAAAGTTGTTGGATATTTTGGATGGACTCTTATTTGGGCTGTGTTATTTGTTAAGCCCGGATGTTATTAATTGGGATGAGCCCAATAACTTAGCTCCTCACATCAGATGCTGGCACGTGCCCCTCTACTTGGATGATGGCTTCCAAGCCGTTGGATGAAGGGTTGTATGTGTTAAGTGAGAATGGGTGTGGTCAGTTGTTCTCATTCTATTATCATCTCTCTCTCTCTCTCTACTCTCTTCGACTCAGAGCTTCTCTCTCTTCTCTTCCTTCTTCTCCGATGTTCTTCCGGCCATCTCTTGGTGATCTTCCATGGTTCTTTGTGTGGTAGATCTTTGGTGAGTGCTGGTGTGAAGCAATCTCTTCGATTGCTTGTTACTGGAGTGGAATTAGGGTTTGTGAGAACTTGAAGGCCGTGTGTGTAGAGGTTGTTCGGTGGATCTGGATCTGGTGTGAGGGGTTTCATTAGTGGAGGTTTTGGTGGTCTGAGGGTTAACTCTATCCAATCCATTGGTGCTCCCTTGGATCTAGTTCTGGAAGAATAGATCAGTGTTGTTGTGGCGGGTTCTGAGCCAAGATACTTTGATCTCTGATCTTACTCTTTGTTCATAGTTAGTTTCTTGTGTTTTAGATCCGAGAGGATCTTCCTGTTGTTACTAACTGGTTGACTAAGTGTGCAGGTTATGGAGCTAGCAAGGTTGATAGCTTAGATCGGTTCAAGATCTTGTAATAGCTAGGGTTACTTGTTCTTGTTCTTAATCTGTAATACTTTGACTCGTGATTGTAACATCAGCCGCGTGGGTGAGAGTTTGGCTGAGCTCTCTTGTACAAGAACAAAGAGGTCTCGGTAATTAGTGAATCTAGACTAATCTGATCCCTACAGTGGTATCAGAGCCACGGGGGGATTAGTCTAGCACGCCGAGTCGCTTAAGGAGGTGGGCAAGTGGAATCCTCCTTCGAGAGGGGATTCACTCTGGTAAATTGGCTATATCCTTCTTGTTTAAGTTTTCTGTTTAGTGCCAAATATAGGCTTGGGCTTTTGTTTCTGGTAGACAGTCCCTGGCAAGGACTTAGGACTTCTGTGCTTTCTTTTCTCTGTGCTGCTTCCGCTGGTTCTTGTGCTCTGTGATCTGTGATCTCAAGTCACTTGACCACCAAGCATCTTGCACTGCCCAAGTGACCCCCTGCGCCCTCCAGTAGTGAGTGATTGCGAGCTGGGATAGCCTTGGCCAGTCTTGCTCGTGACAGTCAAGGATTTGAGTCCCTTTCTGTTGTGTGAAAGCTCTTGGTCTGTTCTTGTGTTGCTGGTGTATGTCTCTGTGCTTTCTGGTGTGTAAGGCTGTGTGTTTCTGTCTTGCTTCCTGTGTTCTTGCAAATTTTCTTGCTAAAATGGCTCAACCTGTTGGTCTGGTTCCTTATAATGGTAAAAATGATTTTGCTATTTGGAAACAGAAAATGAAATGTGTTTTGATTCAACAAAAAGTGTTTAAAGTTGTTGATGGTACTTTACCTGAGGATACTGCTCAGGATAAAATTGATGAGATGAATGATCTGGCTAGGGCTACCATTGTGTTAAATCTATCTGATTCTGTGATAAGAAAAGTTGATCATGAGGAATCTGCTGCTGAAATGTGGAAATTACTTGATACTCTGTATACTGAAACCTCTATGTCTTCCAGAATGTATTTGCTTGAAAAATTGTTCAAATTTAAGCTTGATCTTGCTAAAGATATTGATGACAATGTGGATAGGTTTCAGAAGCTAGTTCAGGACATTAAGAGGTCAGGTGATAAAACCATAGATGAATACACAAGCATAGCCCTGATGAATGCCATACCTGATTCCTATAGTGATGTTAAGGCTGCCATTAAGTATGGTAGAGACTCTGCTCCTCTAGACCTAATTATTAGCTCCCTGAAATCCAAAGAACTTGAGCTTAGGGAAAGGGCTGCTGATAAGAATGCTTATAATAAGGTGTTGAATGTTAGAGGAAGATCTAAATCTAGAGGGGGCAATGAGCCCAGTAGTGGTTCTGGTAATTCCTCAAACTCTAGGAAAAAGTTTAGGTCTAGGTCTAGAAGCAAGGATCCTAAAACCTATAGGAAGTGTTTCAACTGTGGTGATGTTGGGCACTATAAGAGAGAGTGCACTAAACCTAAAAAGAATAAGTTTCCTAACAACAATCCCCAGGTTGAAACCCTTGTTAATGTTGCTACCTATGACAATGTTAATGATTCTGTGTTCATGGTGCATGACCTGCAATTTGTGAATGCCTCCCCTGCATGTCCCTTCACTTCAAATGATTGGCTGTGTGATTCTGGATGTACTTATCATGTGAGTCCTTTTAAGGAAGTGTTTTCTGAGCTGAAACCTGTAACTAAGACTTTTGTGTCAATGGCTGATGACAAGAAATGTGAAATTCTTGGTATTGGCACTGTGTGTTTGAAGTTTGAAAATGGTTATGTGCTCAGCCTAAAGGATGTCAGATATGTTCCTGATCTGTGCTATAATTTGATGTCTTGTACTGCTCTTGAAAATGAGGGTATGGGGGGGAAGTGGGGAGAAGGCTGTATGAAGATTTGCAGAGGTTCTATGTGTCTTTTCAAAGCTAAGAAAAAATGTGGCTTGTATGTTTGTAATGTTGTGCCTCTTGCATGTGAAAAAGCTTATGCCAATGTAGTTAAAACTGACAGAACCATGTTGTGGCATAATAGGCTAGGTCATATGAGTGCAAAAGGTTTGAGTATCCTGAAAAAGCATGCCATTCTTTCTGATAATGATGTTCAAAGTGAGTTGTCTTTCTGTGATTCTTGTGTGCTGGGTAAACAGCATAGAGTTTCTTTTCCTAGTACCCCTGCTCCTGCTAATGTGAGTAAATGTATCTTGGAATATTTGCATATGGATGTTTGGGGTCCAGCTTCTGTGTCCTCTCACTCTGGATGTGTTTACTTCTTGTCTGTGATTGATGATTTCTCAAGAAAAGTTTGGTGTTTTTTGATGAGACACAAGTCTGATGTTTTTGAAAAACTTAAAACTTGGAAAACCTTGATTGAAACTCAAACTGGTAAGAAGATTAAGGCTATTAGAACTGATAATGGCCTGGAGTTTTGTAATAATCAGATGGATGATTTATGTGATAGCTTTGGAATCAAAAGACATAGAACTGTGCCTTATACCCCACAGCAAAATGGGGTTGCTGAGAGAATGAACAGGACTTTACTTGAAAAAGTGAGATGCATGCTTTCTAAGTCTGGATTGTCAAAAAAGTTTTGGGGTGAGGCTTTGTTAACTGCTACTTATTTGGTAAATAGGTCTCCTTCTGTGCCTCTGGTTGGTCAGTGTCCTGAGTATGTGTTCTATGGCAAGCCTCTTGTTTTTTCTCACCTAAGGGTTTTTGGCTGTACTGCTTTTGTGCATAATAAGTCTGATAAACTTGAGCCTAGATCTAGGAAAGGTGTTTTTCTAGGTTATCCTGAGGGTGTCAAAGGGTATAGAGTCTGGCTAAGGGATGAACCTGGGTTCAAGATCATAATAAGTAGGGATGTTGTCTTCAATGAAGATGAATTCTCCTGCTTAAGACTGACATTGAGCCCAGATCCTATAGATGTGGACAATGAACCTCTTACTGAGGTGGAGTCCACAGAAACACTCACTGGAGTGGAGCATCCTAGTGGTGCTCCAAGTGAGGTGGAGCAGCCATTTTGGAACACTTATCCAGTCTATACTCCTAATGAGACACCTGATGAAGGAACTCCAAATGTGTTGCATAATAACCCTGCCCAAAATGTTGCTGACAATGTGCCCAATTTGCATGATAGTCCTGTTAGAATCTCTCCTCCTGTTCCTGTTCAGAATGTGATAAATAGCCCTAGTGGCATTCAAAATGCTATTGATAATACTAACTTGCAGGATTATGTGTTATCCAGAGATAGAACTAGAAGGGTCAATGTCAGTAAACCCTCTAGATATGATGGCTTTGTTGGTTTAGTTGCTCTAATAAATTTGGCTTTCAATGTTTATGAATCTGATGGTAATGAGCCTCAAACCTATAAGCAGGCTACTAAGTCTAAATTCTGGAGTCAGTGGCATAAAGCCATGATGGAGGAGATGCACTCTCTGAAAATTAATTTTACTTGGATTCTTGTACCTTTGCCTCCTGGTGCATCTGTGGTTGATTGCAGGTGGCTTTATAAACTGAAAAATGAGGTGGAGGGCCTTAGGTACAAGGCCAGATTAGTGGCAAAAGGCTTTACTCAACAAGAGGGGGTAGATTACACAGAAATCTTTGCTCCTGTTGTTAAATTCACAACTGTTAGAATGATGTTGGCTTTGTGTGCTCATTTTAATTGGGAATTGAAGCAGATGGATGTTAAAACTGCTTTCTTACATGGTGATCTTGATAAACCTATTTACATGAAACAGCCTGAGGGCTTTGTTGATCCCAAGTTCCCAATCATGTGTGCTTGTTGAAAAATGCCCTTTATGGTTTGAAACAATCCCCTAGGCAGTGGAACATCAAGTTTAATACATGTATGCAAAAGTTAGGTTTTGTCAGAAGTACCTTTGATGCATGCTTGTATGTGAAGAACCTTGATATTGTGCCTGTGTTTTTGCTTTTATATGTTGATGACATGCTTATAATGGGTCATTGTTTGAAAACCATTAAGGGTGTGCAAGCTGCTTTGAGTGAGAATTTTGACATGAAGGATCTAGGTGATGCTCAGAAAATCTTAGGGATTAATATCTGTAGAGATAGAAGTATATCCACCCTTGTGTTGCATAAAGAACCATATGTGTACAAAATTCTGAAAAAGTTTAACATGTTTGATGCTAAGCCTGCTTCTGTGCCTTTAGCTGCTCATTTTATGTTGAGTAAAGATCTGTGTCCTAAGTCTCAATCTGAAATTGATGCTATGAAGAGAATTCCCTATGCTAATGTTATTGGATTTGTTATGTACTTGATGGTTAGCACTAGGCCTGATATTGCCTATGCTGTGTCATGTCTTAGTAGATACATGTCTAATCCTGGTCCTGTTCATTGGGAAGCTCTAAAATGGCTTCTTAAATACTTGAAGCAAACTGCTAAGTATGGTTTATGCTATTCTAAATGTGATGATGGTGTCTTACTAACTGGTTTTGTGGATTCTAATTATGCTAATGACAGAGATAAGAGGAAGTCAACAACCTCCTATGTATTTTTAGTCTGTAGGTCTTGCATAAGTTGGAAATCACAGCTGCAGCACATTGTGGCCTTGTCCACCACTGAGTCAGAGTATATTACCATCACTGAGGCAATGAAAGAAGCTGTATGGTTAAAGGGAGTACTTTCTGAACTCAAGTTTGTGAAATCCTCTCCTGTGTTGTTCTCTGATTCTCAATCTGCTATTCAGTTATGTAAAAACCCTGTCTTTCATGATAGAACAAAGCATATAGATGTATGGTTTCATTACATTAGGGATGTTGTAGAAAAGGGTGAAGTGTTTCTTCAAAAGGTGCATACTGATAAAAACCCAGCTGACATGGGAACTAAGCCCTTACCTTTGGAAAAACTTCTTTTCTGCATTAAATTTTTGCACTTTGATCTAGGATAGGTTGCATGTCCCGAAGGAAAGACCTCAGCCACCTTATCTGCTGTGGTAAGGGTGGTAGGTGGCTGGAGGCATGAAGTCCTTTAGACTAATGGGTGTCAGCCCCTCTGGTGTCTAAAGGCAACCTGGTAGTTCCCAAGATGCTAGTGGACTTTGTCCTTTGGTGCTGAGGGATCTGCCTTGTAGGCTGTGATGATTATGTCTTAGCCCACATTACTTGATTGGTTTCCCAGAATAATAGTCCAAGGTGGAGTATGTTGGATATTTTGGATGGACTCTTATTTGGGCTGTGTTATTTGTTAAGCCCGGATGTTATTAATTGGGCTGAGCCCAATAACTTAGCTCCTCACATCAGATGCTGCCACGTGCCCCTCTACTTGGATGATGGCTTCCAAGCCGTTGGATGAAGGGTTGTATGTGTTAAGTGAGAATGGGTGTGGTCAGCCGTTCTCATTCTATTATCATCTCTCTCTCTCTCTCTACTCTCTTCGACTCAGAGCTTCTCTCTCTTCTCTTCCTTCTTCTCCGATGTTCTTCCGACCATCTCTTGGTGATCTTCCATGGTTCTTTGTGTGGTAGATCTTTGGTGAGTGCTGGTGTGAAGCAATCTCTTCGATTGCTTGTTACTGGAGTGGAATTAGGGTTTGTGAGAACTTGAAGGCCGTGTGTGTAGAGGTTGTTCGGTGGATCTGGATCTGGTGTGAGGGGTTTCATTAGTGGAGGTTTTGGTGGTCTGAGGGTTAACTCTATCCAATCCATTGGTGCTCCCTTGGATCTAGTTCTGGAAGAATAGATCAGTGTTGTTGTGGCGGGTTCTAAGCCAAGATACTTTGATCTCTGATCTTACTCTTTGTTCGTAGTTAGTTTCTTGTGTTTTAGATCCGAGAGGATCTTCCTGTTGTTACTAACTGGTTGACTAAGTGTGCAGGTTATGGAGCTAGCAAGGTTGATAGCTTAGATCGGTTCAAGATCTTGTAATAGCTAGGGTTACCTGTTCTTGTTCTTAATTTGTAATACTTTGACTCGTGATTGTAACATCAGCCGCGTGGATGAGAGTTTGGCTGAGCTCTCTTGTACAAGAACAAAGAGGTTTCGGTAACTAGTAAATCTAGACTAATCTGATCCCTATAAAAGTAATTATGACCCATGGCCATGGGAACCGATATCATGATTATTATATCTATTTGTTGCTTTGTCTTCTAATTTTCAGTTTATTTAGGTAGTGGAGTAATAAATTTAGTTTTATTTAAGCACCAGATATTTAATTAGTTAAATAAATTAAATGTATTTACACAGCACCACCCTATTCTCTGATTTTGGGATAGCAGAGGACCGACCTTACCACATTATTCATTGATTCCATTTCTTATTGTGTGATTATTAGATTAGGAGTATGTTAATATTGGTTCATCTATCTTTATAAATGTTTAAGATAATACTTTTTTTTATTCGCATATAGGATATTGTATAAATCAATTTATTTTATTAAATTTTTGACTAGGATTATTCATCTAATATTTCATTTTCGGTCTGTCTACCGATACATATTTATTTATCTTTTACTCATATTTATAAATAGACTTACTTCCACTAATATTTTATTAAAAAATTAATATTATATAGTAGAATGAACATTTCATTAACTTATTTTCTTTACGGTTTTAATATTCTGGAGAGTCTAAGTGGGACAAGTACTTGATGATGGATATGTACTCTTCTTTTTTTTAGTCCGTCCCACAAGAATATGCACTTTTTAATTTTGAAAAGTATTTTCTATCTAATGTGATGTGACCTATTGTTAACTAACAATATTTTAATTACTTTTTCTCATACCTCTCTCTTCCTTTACCAATTTTACATTAAAACTCGTGCCAAACCCAAAGTATATATTCTTTGAGGACGGAGGGAGTATTAAATTAATATTTTTGTGGACTCCTAGGATATTATGATGTCACTATCTACGTGCATACTAATAATATTTTCTTCGTATTCTCAAATCGAAAATACTAGATACACCTACCGCTAGTACTATTAGAGAAGGGTAGTCACTACTTCTAAGAGCATCACGCGTCCTGCCGTATTTGTTGTTAAATTTCAGCACCGACTCATTTCAGTTTCTAGTTTCGTCCGTGCTCCGACTCCGCAGCTGAAGCCGCTCACGCTGGTCCCTCTTTTTACATGGTGTAGGCATTCTTCTGTGTATTTTGGGTATGCTTAGGGTTTCGAATTTGTTTATGGATTATGACTAATCTAGTTAATTTGTAAGACTTTGGACGACTTTGGTGGTATTTTGTTGAGTTTCTAATTAGGAGTATTAATTATTTTGTGGTGTTTCAAATAAATTAGTGTTAATTATTATTTTGTTAATATTTTATTACTAATCTACTCCATCACCAAATTAATAGCTCAATAGTTCCATTTTCAATTTCATCGTCTACCACATAAATAAATTGTAAACAAGTTTGTATAAAAGTAGTACTCCCAAAATCAACTCTTGACTACTGATGCTTTCAACGGAATTATTTTGTGTCAATCAATATTATTAAATTCAATGAAATTAATAAAGAAAATCACTAAAATGAGGCCAATTTGGATGGAAAATTTTATTCTTGTTCTTCTCCTCCTCCTCCTAAAATTGGAATCATTATGGCCTTACTCTTATGGGCTAGTTCAGTACTCATATTTATAAACTACTTTTATTCAGTTTATGTGCTAAAGAACGAACCTAGATCAATACAAATTCAAACTTTCGTGAAGTGTAATACCATAGATTTAGACTAGCAACAGACACTAATTAATCGAATGGAAATGTATGTATTAATCTACTACTATGTATTATTGAAATTATTTAGACACGTTGGACTTGACTAATGTAGTTTTGTTCGATCCCTATCATTAATTTCTAGACGATAATTCATCTAAGATTAAGTTGTAAGATTATTTTAATTGAAGGGGATGACTATGACTACGAAATATTATAATATGATTATCCATTTAGAATTAAATTCTGAGATTATTTTAATTAGAGAGGATGACTATGACGAATTATCACATAATTATCCATCTAGAATTAAATTGTGAGATTCAATCGAAAGAACCAAGTACATATTTAATTATGAGTTAATCTTGCAAATCGATCAACCCGTATATATATGATATTGATAATGTGTTCACATGCTAATTTTACGAGTATTTTGGAGAAAAAATAAAATTTTGTGTCCAATAATACTCCTCCATATAAATGATTCTCGATAAAAATCCAAAAGTCAGGTATATCTTATATGTAAAATGGAGTATATAACAATAGTTAAAGGTATCATTCGGTTGCTATGACACATTATCATATATGTATTTGTTGGAAGCAAGTAACTATAACACATTATTATATAATTATCTATCTAATTTTAGTTATAAGATTCAATCTTAGAGATCAAACATAATGATCCAAACATAATATTAATATATATTCAATCGTGATATATAATATTTCAAATCAAAAGGACTCTAAGATATAATTATTATATGTTTATCTATCTAGAAATGAGTTGTGTGATCAATTATCATATATTCTATAATTATCTATTTAGAATTGAATTTTTTAATTAAAAGAGATAGTTATAACTCATTATCGTATTATTCAAAATGATACGACTACTCTATATTTATTTATCTTGTTCCATTTCAAAAATTTATATTCTTTGAGTTCAATTAAATGTTCACTACCCATCTGAAATCTCTAGGGTTTTATTTGATGATGATGATGATTTCATATTGACACAGTATACTATTTCCCCGCTTGCTATAGTTTGATCTACCTTTGTCCAATTCAATAAATTGTCTCTTCTTCTTCAGCTTAAAGTTTGAGAATTTTCGCCCTTTTCTAATCCCTCTCTGATCCCCTTCTCGTGATTTTCACTTCTTCCGTGTCAGGTAATTTTCTCATTTGTGTTTGTGTGGGCCGATTTAATGCTCCTCGTCCTCAGCGCATTCAATTCATCAGCGGCGGGAGAAGCATTAGCACCTCCAGCTGCTGCAATCAAGCATACAAAAACCTCAATTTCTGGTTTTCTAATTACAATCAAGATCAAGCAATCTTCATCGCTACAAAAGCAGCTGCTTCCAAATCGTATCGGCGTTGATTTCGCAGCTGATTGATGGCGGCGCCGCGGAGTGTAGTGGTGGATAGAGATGTGGAGAAGAATGCTGACTCTCCGTCGGAGAAGAAGTTGAAAGCGGATAGATTTCCTCTGTCGCGATGGGAATTCGCGGCGGCGCTGGGGGTGTTTCTGGTATTTTCTACTGGATTGGTGTGCATTTACCTCACGATGCCGGCTGCGGAGTATGAATTGCTAAAGCTTCCCCGCACGCTCTCCGATCTCCGATCGCTCAAGTACGTAGCGTGGTTTCTATTTTGATTTGTTAATGAGATCACTTGATTATTATCTATTTTCATTTTTAATAGTAGCTCTTAAATTGTAGATGCTGCATTCTGTTTTGTGTTATTTGGTTATGAGAATTTTATATTGATTATGAACTGTAATCCTTTTGAATTATTTTGATTAACTTTGAAGAGATAAAAGCTATTGATGTTCTTTATAACTGTATGTGTTGATTATGAACTCTATTAGGTCAAATTAATTGATTAAGTGCAAGAGATAAAAAAGCATACTGATATCTTTGTAATTGTGAGGCTGTTGGAAAAGAAATTTGTGAAAGATGGTGACTGGTGAGTGCATGTTACCTATATAAGCAAAGCTAAGAACTAAATACATGACGACGAATAACTTGGCTTTTTAGTTTTTATTTTGGAGCCCAACAATGTGTAATGCTGATCAATGCAGTCTAGTCTATATATTGACTGTGGTGCGCTTTGGTGGCTGAATACATATCCATGTGTTGTGCAGTATGATATTTACTTTAGTATTTTTGCAATCGGTTGGTGACTGTCTCCGATAGTAACCTGAATAGGCTAAAATCCTCTGCTTGTTTCATTGTCCCTTTGTGAATCTTTTTTGACACAAGTTTTTAAATTCTGCCATTTCTGGTTTATAGAAATGTCACTTTCTGAGCATATAGTGTGCCATTTTTCGTTAGTATTTATACTTGTTTGATGTGCTGTAGGGATCATCTTGCAATTTATGCTCAGTTACACCCAGCAAAGTTCATTCTTGGTTATTGCTCGACTTACATATTCATGCAGACATTCATGATACCTGGGACGATTTTCATGTCATTACTAGCTGGAGCACTTTTTGGCGTAGTCAGAGGTCTTTTCTTGGTAGTTTTCAACGCCACAGCAGGCGCATCATCCTGCTATTTTTTGTCAAAACTTATTGGTAGGCCTATTGTCAACTGGCTGTGGCCTGAAAAACTGAGATATTTCCAGGCTGAGGTATATTATCTTCAGTTTTACATTTCAAAACTACTTGTGTATTCTTATGTCTGTAACACGAGCTGCTTTAGTTTGCTCAAACTCTCTGTTTAAACACATACTACAGATAGCAAAGCGGAGAGAGAAGTTGCTGAATTACATGCTCTTTCTGAGAGTTACTCCAACATTGCCAAACCTGTTCATCAATCTGGCATCACCAATCGTGGATATACCGTTTCATATTTTCTTTCTGGCAACTGTCGTTGGTCTCGTCCCAGCTTCCTATATTACTGTCAGGGTAAGACTTTCGATTTTTACTTTCTTAATCACATGTATTTCTGGACATTTACTTTGGATGATAGCTCAGCTAGATAAAAATTAATCAACCTCTAGCTGGATTGCATCCTTTTGAACTTGTATATCATCCCCCAAGTAAACGTCCCCTTGCTCATTTTTACAAAATCAAGAATTTATTTCACGTTTCATTCGTTCCTCTAGGCTGGGATTGCTCTTGGTGAACTGAAGTCACTGAAAGACCTCTACGATCTTAAAACGTTGGTCGTGCTTTTCCTCATTGGGTCAATTTTATTACTTCCGACCATTTTGAAGAGGAAGCGGGTTTACGAGTAGAGCTTTGTGTACAATTACTCTGATCCTCGTGGATGACTGAATGAGAGAGTTCTTATGCTGGTTTTCTGCCTTGATTGAGGTACAAAATAGGCGAAAAATCTACCTACAATGCCGCACCCCTGCTTCAGTCTTCTTTCTAACAGATCCTCACCTTGGTTTATTTGGGACTTGTAGCAAGATATATCGAATTTGTATGCATCAAAACAAATCTAACTTGAAGAGTATACTAGTTATAGGATTATAGCAATGGAAACCTCATGCTCTCTTCGTTCCAAGTTACTTGAGTCATATTCCATTTTAGGTTGTCCAACGTTATTTGAGTTATTTCTCTTTTTGGCTAAAAACAAAACATCTAATCACACCTACTTTATTCTTTCTTTTACTTTACTCTCTCTTCTACTTTATTTAACTCGCTAAACACAATTTTCTTAAATCTCGTACGTCTCTGTGACAGAAGTAGTATTATCGTATTTGCAGCTTTAATAATTTAAACGGATGCATTAGTCTTTGATCTTGTTAGTATTTTTTGATTTGTTGTTTAAGTTTTTTTCAAGGATCAATAATAATGTCCAATTATCGTGATCTGCGTTGACAGGAATTGATGCTCATTTTTGGAAGTCAAATTACGTGTAACAAGCGCAAGTGTAATTGGTTTATATATCATGAAGTTCATCTTAATTATGATATCCGAGTTGCCATCCGTTAGACAAATAGGTTTATAGTACTAATCAATAATTTTAAAAAGATTAATCGATTTTAAGTTTTAGGTTTTTAATTTTTATTTAGTGGGTCGTGAAATGGATGGCCTCAATTTAAAATTAAGATATGGGGCTTGATGAATTCCTAGAAGCCCAATAATACCTGTAGTTGTAAAAATTTCACTAAAAAACCCAGAAAAATTAGATTTTTGTTTATTTGTTTTTCTAATCAGACCAACCAAGCTCTCTCGTTGCTGATTCAGTGATTCTGCTTTGATAGGTGAATCAGAATGTAAGTGCGTACAAATTTCATCTCTCTGTTGCTTTGCTTCTCATCTTTATTATCTCAATTGGTGTTTTTTAGCTGAGATTGTGTTGTGCGCCTTGGGAAGGTGAAGCTATTGAAATTTCAGAAATGTTGCATTTTGCGATGTTTTAATCCGTTGTAGATTGTAGAAAATCTCGAATTTGCTTAATTGTATTAATTAGGTTAGAATTAATGCCATTAGTTATCCATTTGCGTATTTATTGATCGAATTTGCTTATGTTGATTAGGGATTTTGGATGCGAATGTTTGTGTACTTTGTTTTCATTTACAATTCTTCGTGAATGATTTTGCTTAGAATGCCGAATAGCTCTTTGAATGTGCCATATTATGAAGCGTTGCTTTTAATTTTTCACGATTTTAGCTTTTGGAATGAGCCTAAAATACTGAAGAATTTTGCCTCTAATTTCGTCAGTACTGCATCTCTTTGAGCAACTGCTTCTGCCACAATTTAGTGGATTATTAACTTTAGTACATTGAAGTAGTCATCTAAGGAAATACAGTTTTACATATTTCTTCATTCTTTAGCCATATCTTTTGCCTTAGACTACTGATTCTCGTCTCACGGTGATAAACATTCGATTTCTGATCTTGTAGGTGTCTCGAAGATATGATAGCCACACGGCAATTTGATCACCGGAAGGGAGCCTCTACCAAGTATGGAAGCTATTGGAATCATAGGGAGTGCTATTGGGATTCTGGCTAAAGATGGAGTTCAGTTAGTTGGCGAAAAGAAGGTCATTTCCAAACTAGTTGAAACCTCCACATCAGTTGAGAAGATGTACAAAATTTATGACCATGTAGCTTGTGCTGTGACAGGAATCATGTCTAATGCCAATATTCTTATCAGCACCGCAAGGCTCCAGTCCACTCTCTATGTGACACCAATCAGGGCTACTCACAGTATGGTGGCCTTCACCCCTTTGGTGTTTCCTTTCTGTTTGCAGGGTAGGAAAAGAACTACGGGTTTCAGCTTTACATGAGTGACCCGAGCCGCAGCAATCGGGGGAAACAACCAAGCTGCACAAAGACGACATCACCAGAGAAGAGGCCGTTCAGCTTGCTATAAAGGTGCTCAGCAAGACCATAGACAGCACGAGCCTCAACTTGGAGAATCTTGAATTGGCCGAGATATTCCTTTCTGCTTGGAAGGTGAAGTTCCAGATGTGCCCTTGTGATAAGCTTGACAAGATGTTGGTAAAGTCGGGATTAACACAAACTTTTGCAGACGCTTAGTGAGTTTGATCCGTACGTACATCTGCCTCCCATCTTTCAAGTAATGTTGCCACTTTGCAATAGCTTTTTATGTGTTTGTGCTCTGGAAAACCAAGTGTTTTTTGCTCTGTTTGATCCATTGTCATTTTGCTTCTGCAAATGAGTTAGCAGAAATGTGGGACATTAAGGCTGATTTTCTTGGAGTAACTCTTTGCAATAATACTGTAATTGATCCTAGTGAACATAAATTATTGACCAAATCTTGTACAAGAGGTTTAAACTATATATGGAAAACAACTAAACAAGGGTGCAAAGTTTTAGGAAAGTGACTAAGGTTAGCTTACTTTAAGTGGAGGGGTTGTGAAGATTGGTTTAAATCATCTTTTTTTTAACCATGCCATACAAAAGTGATAGCAAAGAGGAAAGTGAATGTGGTTGGCCATGTAAGTGTATGTGTGTATACATTTTAACTAGTTGATTGTGTAGGTTGTAGACGATATAATTGACAATTATTCCCTCGGCCACTTTGGATTTCCACCTCCCAAGGCATAAATACCCCATGCAGCCGATTTTCTTGTCGTGTCAATGCTTTTCCAATTTAAAGTTGTTGCAAACCAAAAACATTAGCATATGCAAAAATATGTGGTGATAATCATCATCACTTCCTAGTTCAAATTTCAGTATATAAATTCGAGTTCCGTATCATCATTCTGGTTTTGGTAATGGAAGTGGCATTATTGTTACAATAAAGTGGAAAAGATATAAAGAAGAACGTTGATAGTTCTTCGTTACTCATTATCAATTCTTGGAATATAGTAGGTCTTTTTTATTGCACCACTCAAATGTTTGCAATATCATTACATTTATTCATCCCTACTAATTAAAGCATTTATTTACACTCAAATATTGTACTGCTAACCTTTTAAGTTGTTAACTCTGTTAACTAATCAACGCAATATATTAAAATTGTCAACATGGTGACTTTAAAATGTCAACACATAATGTCAAAACTGTATATTGAAATGTCAACAAAATTATGCGTTGACATTTTAATGTCATTGGGTTGACATTTTTAATACATTGCGCTGATGAGTTAATAGAGTTAGCAACTTAAAAGGTTAACAATTGATCACATCTCTAGAAGAACATGGGTTCCAAATATTTACAAATAAAATATATATATTCAATACAAAGGTCGCATGAATGCATGCAAATTGCAAAGCTACAATATCCTTATTCCCTATAAAGCTGGTGGTGTGTGTGTGTATTCTTTTGATTTATGAGTGGGGCATTCTGATCTACTCTTCTAAAACTTCCACTTTATATATCTTTTAGAGCAATGGGATGATTGTACTCAAATTGTTCTGGAATCCAAATATTGCACTCTATGCTCTGCCAAAAATTCTACTACTTCTCTTGAATAAAATATTGTAGGTCCATAAAGCCAAATCTGTCACCACCAACAAAATTAATTGTTCATGAGGGACCTCTCACCTCCCAAACCCATGCACTTATTATCAAATTAATAAACGTAGATTAAAAAAAAAAAGATGTTACAAAACAATATTACAAAACTAATAAAGAAATTAAACCATACTATCAACGAACTCGTTTATTTTATTTTTCGTCTATTGTATTTTGCTTAATGATATAAAAATGGGCATATAATGGCAGTGCAAACTTTTTTTTTTGTTTGTTTGCAAGGAATAGTTAAAGTCGAGAATCACATATATATGTATATATATGCATTGACATCGCACCTACTTGTAACTTTAATTAGCTGCACTACTTGGAAATTCTGTTGAGCTATATACTAGTAGTTCTAAACACATCATTATCTTTATCTTCTCCCTTCTTTTTTAATCCATATTTCTCTTTTTACGAAACTGTGTTTTTGGTCCTTATCTTTTCAAATTAAGAAACCTTTGATATTATCTAGACAAGAGATCAGTATTTAATTGGGTGCACTTAATTAATTTCACTTTTCACGTAACAATTGTTTGATTTTGACTTGGTAAATACCAAGAAATATTCTAGTATGGATATATTATATATATATATATATGGATAATGCTACGTGGCCATAATGTGGCCAGCCACACAATGGCATTTTTGTAAATAATTATAGTAGTTAATGTAATAAAATAATAGTAATAATTAATGCTAAGTTGATTTTACACAATAACCCTTTTCCACTATTTCGATAAATATTAAGAGTAGTAATGACAAATATATACACCATTCTCTCACCATAATAATAATGACAAATATTTATTTCCAAGAAAATTAATGATAAGTCTTTAAATTATGTGCAATCTTCAATACTTTAAAACAAATATATATGGATATATTAGAAATAAAATCATATTGTATGCTTGCATATAGTTGATATATTTTACGCTAAGTTAAATAAGATTAACTAATCTTGTACACAATGTTACTCCTAGCTATTCTATTTTGTTAGCCATTTTTCGTGAATATGCAATGATATTATATTGTATTGCATATCATAAAATTACTTAATATTATAATTATATCAAATAATCGAAAGTTTAATTTCATTTATACATGTCACATATTAATATTATAAATAATTGGTATATTTAAGATACTACTAGAATATTCCCACAATATATTATGTAAAATATATAATATTATTACGTTACAAAAACTACTAGAATATTATTTAACCATCATTATTGCCAAAATAACTATCATATGACATAATACAATTATATACCAATAACTAAACTTATTAATAATAATAATAATAATAATAATAATAATAATAATAATAATAATAATAATAATAATAATAATAATAATAATAATAATAGATAAAATGTAAACTTATATGCAACACATCTAAAGGTCATGGTACTAATAGGGTGAGTTTGGCCATAAATCCGTAATGATATATTAGTAGCATTATATCATTATTAAGTTTATTAGTTTCATATACGCATTGTTTTTATATTTTTTTAGTAGGTATTATTATTATATATCATACCTTATTTGAATATTATGATATTACTTTCTATTGTTAGTTAACATTCTCATTACTAATATACGAGGATATATTAGTCTTTAAAAAATTGTTACTCTCTAGATACATAAATTTCAACAATTAAACATTAATTATACAGAATTTTAATAATTTTTTAATATTATGGCGGGCCATAATGTGGCCATAATATATATATGTCCGTGTGTTGTTGAATAAAAGTATAGAGTGAAGACAATATTCTAGAAATTCGTGTGTCCTTGTCAGTCCCTCTTCTTCCATTCTCAACTAACTTCTCCACTTCTAATTTCACATTCACGAGGACATTGGTGCATCTATTAATATATACTCCTATATACTAATACTATAAATAACATCTACGTGTGAGGAACCTAATAAATGAAAACTAAAAAAATTAGTCACTTTTTTGTTTAGACTGTATATTTTAACAAAGCTAAAAATATACACGGTGTTTGTTCGTTAATTCTTGGAATTTTTTACAAAAAATTAACATTAGTTGTAATTTTATAGAAATCTCAAAATATTCATTTTTGAATTATTTTTTTTTCGCAACTACCAATTATTTTAAATTTAGTTGTGAATGTGTGTTCAAAAATTTTTCAACCATCCGCTGGCGAGTATTGGACAATTAAAATAGTTTGTACCTTAGAGGAGAAGTTTCTAAATTATTAGACATTAGTAATTGAATTTGTCGCTTTCTTTTAAATGTAATTAGTAGATGATGACTCGTATAAGTTCTTTAATTGACGAATTAGTAAAAACGATGAAAATCTCCAAAATTATCCCAAGACTTGTTCTTGTAAAAAGCAAAAACACAACTAAAAACTACAAACTAAAAAACACTACAACAATAACATAAAAACACATACATTGAAACTTAAATAAATATTACACTAAAAAGGATAGGTGTTCCATCCCACAAAAAGATAGAACAAAAATAGAATGGACGAGGGGGATCGAAATGGAAGAAATTGAGGAGTGAACAAATGACATCTTGAAGATCGAAGGACCTCCACCAAAAAGATGATGGCAACCCTTGGCAACTTTCATCCAAGTAACCATTTATATCGACTCACTCGCTAGCTACACGACACTAGGGTATACTTTCGTTCAAGCTCCGCCACTAGAGGTATACTCTTTCGAGCTCCGCCCCTAGGGTATACTCTCACTCAAGCTCCGCCACTAGCTACATGGTGCTAGTTGTGAATTTACCAAGTGGCTAACCCCGGGCTAACACAAAGTAACCATAGCCCGGCCATGGATTTTTCCAAACATTCATCTCACCCAACATGGGGAGGGACTCTCACAAAGGAGACACTCTTTTTCTAAACTCAATCTAATCTCTAATCTATTACAAAAGATACAAAAGGCCCTATTTATAGATATGGGAGATTGGGAGATGAAAAGTCACTCAAACTAGGGTTAGAATATGAAAAGGCACTTCAAATTATTCAAAATCCCGCCTTTTGAATTCTTCCCGGCACAAAACACCCGGTCGGGTGTTTTCACATAATAAAACACCCGCCCGCGTGAACCTTCTGGAGCCTCCTTTGCTTGACTGCGCGATTTTCGTAAAATGACCATAACTTCCTCATCCGAACTCCGATTGAGTCGTGTAATATACGCACGCGAAGCTCTTTCGACGATGAAGAAAATGGTGGTCTTTGACGAGCATTTGGACATCATATGGATAGGCGAATCTTTGCTCGAATCTGACCCAAGTTGCGGCTTGACTCTTTGTCACCTCTTTCACTTAACTCTCCTTGGTTTAGCGCTACCCGGATTCGTATCAAAAAACGTCATTTCCTTGTAGCAAAAGGTGATGCGGTCACCTTGGCCGCCCCCACACCCCGGCCCGACAGTTTGTGAGGGGGTTCAATCAGGGTACACAGCGGCCCGTTAGAGAGGAGGCCTTCAACCCACTGTCCTGACAGGAGCCCATCTCCCAAGGCCTCACACTTGTGCCTGAGAGATGGAAGCTCCCACACGCCAGTAGTGGGATTCGAACCCAGCTCCTTGTAGCAATATCTGCTCCCCCGGAACCAACTGCGCTAAGCCCCTGCGGGCAAAAACGTCATTTCCTGTCTATTAATCACCAGTCGGTGCATGATTTGAAGGGTTAAAGCCATGAATTTTGCCTTCTCTGTATATACATGCTATCAAAAAGGCTTAATCCCAATAATGAGAAATACAATCGTATACTATTACTAACAAAAATAAAAAAATATAGTACTAGTATTTATTTTAAAAAAATAATTTCGATCATTAGGGACAGTGTTAATCATAGTTATTACTTTTACTTTACTCAATTAAAATCAGTAGTAATTAATTTCTTATGAAAATCAATAATAATCTATCCGGCCTTTCCAAGCAAAATCCAATGTAGTAGTGCAAATGATATAGCGATAATAGTGCCTTTTTGTTGGAAATCAATATATCATCAATCTTTATGGCCCCAATCAACGGCTCTTAAAATTCTACAACATATGATGAGATGTTCATTACCCTAATCCGAATCAAGAGATTTTTCAAAAACGATACTAAAAACATGAATAATTATGAGACATTGGAAACTTTGAATTATTGGTAGATACTAGATAGTGATGATAAATGATAATGCTACTTTTTAAGTATGCTTTGTTAGTAAAAAAAATTGGACGTGAGATGTGGGTCTTCAATACTGCATGAAATGATGGTGAAGATGATCATGGAGGGACCCCAATTTTATTTATTTATATTCACTATTTTTTTTTGCAATTACAAATTTGAAAGAGGAAAATCCCTTGGATTGGGGGAGAGAAGTTGAAGTTGGAGCAGCAGCCTTGAGGAAATGTGGGCTCCAACAATATTTGTAAAATTACAACTTTCTTTTTCTTTTCTTTTTTATAAATTTAAATCTCTCTCCGAATTAACGTTTATGAGGCACAGTATAAAAAGAAGAGAAACAGAAGGAGAGAAAAGAAAGGTGAAGTGCATGTGATCCAACAGCCTTTTGTGTTCCCCTATTATGTTGTAAAATCACATTTTCTTTGCTAAAAACCCACCATTTCTATCTTGTCTTTTTCTTAAACGCATCTCATTTTATTTGGTTTTCTTTTTACGTCGTTTAATTCGATCAACACAGTCATATAATATAATCAAGTGATCAACACAATCATACAATTCGATTAGCACATATCGTACAATACAATCAACATACTCACATCACAACATATATTAAAAACTAAATCAGCATATGTTAGAAACTCAATTTGCATATTTTATAACCTAACAGTATATTAGAAGCACTATAAAAAATTTATAAAAATACAATCAACATATATTACAAGCTCAATTAGTATATACAATATTACACATCGTAATTAGTACTTCCTCCGTTCCGTGTTAATAGAGCCATTTTTCTATATTTGAAAGTTCCAAATTAATTGAGTCGTTTCTATTTTTGACAAAAAGTAATTCTCTATTTTTACGTTATTCTCTTTTCATCTCTCTTATTTTCTTCACCATCTATTTAACACACTATTCTGGAATGGAGAGAGTATATATTAAAAACTCTATCAATATATACTTAAAATAATCAATGGGAAACCAATAAAACAATGATATAGCCCTTAAACGATCACAGATTGCCAAATTTCATCATGCAAAAATAGAAGTCATTCTGAGATCGTCTTCCAATTTCAGCATTCTTGGCGTCGTTGACTAGATATAACTTGTATTAATTGTTTAAAACAGATTGATTATATACATATTGGACATGTTGTATATACTATTTTTTATCAGGGTTAAAATAAGATTTATATCCTTAAATAGGTGTATTTAGTAAACAAATTAATGTAGGGGTAATAAAGTACATATACAAAATATAAATTTAATTAAAAATATGATATAATATATACTTACCATTTTAAGTATTATGGCTTGGAGACATTATGTCTCCAAAACATTTTCCTTTTTATAATGCATATACAGAGTTTCAATAGTACATTACAGAATGTGTATGTACATGTGCATATTTCATGTCGTAAAATTACATTGATTGTTTTAATCAAATAATTTATCTAAATATAGACAATTAGAATTTCATTAGAATCTTTATAAATTTACATTTGATTTAATATATGGTATGTGAAAAAAATATCAAACAAGTTATGAAAAAATTAATATTTTGGGATGTTTTAGGATAGAGAAATTTTGTTTCCAGATTTATGATAAAGATGACTCATATACACAAAGACCTGATTTTGAAATTGTGTGGTCCAAATTAGTACTTCATTCTTCCTGTAAAAAATATTTCATTATTTTTATAGTTTATTCCATTAGAAATGTCATATTTTATTTTTAATAAAAGTAAATCATCTTTAATACATCTAACTATCTTCCCTATTTGCAGTTACTTGAATTACCATTTCTCTCTCCCATCAATATATTTAAATAATTGTACATCTTTTTTCTTTCCATTTAACACATTAAAATTATCTCCTAAAATTTCGTGTCATCTTATTCTAAGTATGACATATTTTGTAACACAGAGGGAGTACGTAGTTAGCATTAAGATATGGTTATTACTCCCTCCGTCCCAGATTAAGAGTCACTTTTTGCCATAAAAGTCCATCCCAGTTTAAGAGTCACATTTAGTTTTATCCATATTTGGTCATTCAATTTTACCCCATTATTCATCAAAATTACATCAAAATGTCATTATCTATATTTAAATAAACCAAAACAAAAATTAAAAGTCAAAAGGGACCCACCTTCAACCAACTTCACCATCTCACTTCATTTATTACACACTCTACCATCTCACTTCATTTATTACACACTCCACCATCTCACTTCATTTATTACACACTTCAACTCTTTCTTAAAACCCGAGCCATAACAATAAGTGACTCCAAATGTGGGACGGAGGGAGTATTTGAATATGTTTATGTACAAAAGCTATCCGGTTAGAACTTTATTAAAATGAGAATTTTGAGGACTGAAAATCATATCAGTTTTCTGATACATAAATATTAGTTGGTATCACAAAACATATCAATTCCTAATTCAACTGTGTTCTAACTTTAAGAAATGTTCTGAAATGAACTATCTCCTATTTCAGTTTGGATGCTAACTTCCCTTATTATGATAACTACTACTAGGGTTGACAATTTTTGGCACGACACGAACTCGCACGAAATTAATGGGTATGTGTCAAAGCTTAATGGGTTCGTGTCCCTATCGTGTCGACACGATAAAAAAAACGAAATTTTTTTGTCGTGTTCGTGTTACACGTTAAGAAATAATATTAATATATTTTAATATTATTATTTTTTATTTATTTTAAAATTTAAATTAGGTTTAGTTTAATGGAGCACTTAGTATTAGCGTGAAAATAAATTTTTCATTTTTCATTCTAAATCACTTTTCAGTTTAGGGTTTAGCAGCGCCGCAACCGCTCTTGTCTCTCTCCGTCTCTAAATTATAGTGTCGTTATTGTGTCATGTCATATATGTGTTGTTATTGTGTCTTGTTGACCCAAACTGGTTCGTGTCCTTAATGGGTTCGTGTCTGAGGATAGCAGGTCGTGTTCGTGTTCGTGTTTGGAGTTTTCTTAACGAGTCGTGTTCGTGTTTGTTGTTGTTGTGTCGTGTCGTTATTGTGTCGACACGATAATGACAAAACACGCACAATTTGTCACCCCTAACTACTACCATTAATGATTAGTCAGATCTGGAAATCGACGACCAAAATCAAATTTAGGCGATGTTAACTCCAGTGCAAAAATGTTAATCAGGTATATTGATGTTAACTCAGTGTGTAAATAATATCAATCGGAGGTATGAATAGAAAATGAATTTTATTAGTTATAACTAACTCTTAAAAAATATCTCATAACTTTGGATTCATATATGTAACTCAATTTAAACTATATTTTTTAACAAAATATATACTCCCTAAGTCCCATAAAAATAGAGACTCGTTCTATTTTGGCTCCTCCCATAAAAATAATTCATTTCTATTTTGGGTAAATAAATTTCTCTTTAATGTGGTGGATGGACCTCATTCTCCACTAACAATATTCTAATCACTTTTTCTTTCTACTTTTCTTCCACTACTAATTGTGCATTAAA